>NC_090028.1:38934156-39234156 GCF_037176765.1 Anolis sagrei
TTGCTTTCCCTGCATGATGAATGCTGCAATATCAATTAAGCATGCCACGCTACAGCTTTGTGTTGAGCTAAAGTGCATTTGTTTTCCTTCACTGTGCGTGCACTAATTAATGTGACTTTTGGCGGACCGACCATTTCGCAGAAATTAGCAGAAGCAGTGGGATGAGTGTTTAAGTCTTGGCTGCATTTTTCTCCAAGGTGGGTGGGGGGGGGGGGGAGAGGGGAGGTGGCGGAGAAGGCAACTCTATTTGTTGGTTCAGTGGAAGCAAATCTTTACAAAATGATTAATTTACAAGGAAGGCACCATATTCTGCCACTTCCCAAGCTCTCCGAGATAAATAATACAGACATAGTAAAGGCCAACTGTGTTGTATTAATAATTGATATTTCCCTGCTTCGTGGCCCGCCTGTAATATATTTATTGTACTTTGCCGGAGTCCGGTTAGAGAGCCGCTCAAATAATCGATAGGCCTTGCTACATTTAGATCGGCATTTTTCTTCCTTTCCCTCCATCCCCCATTAAATTTATTAGAACCTCTGCGTCAGTTTAGCAGGTTCAACAGGTATCGTTGACTCAACATTGAAAGTCAAGAAAGCTGGAGGGAAGAATAATTCACTGTAAAGACTAAGGGAAAAGGGATTGGTCACCATCTCGGAAACCAAGGCATGGTTGCAGACAGGAAGCTGCCTGAAAGTGTTTGGCATTGCAACAGATTTGACTACGTCTGCCCAGGACCTAACTGCCAAGTGTCCATTGGTCGAGGGCAGTGGTTCTCAACCTTCCTTATGTCGTGACCCCTTAATACAGTTCCTCATGTTGTTGTGACTCCCGACCATAACATTATTTTCGTTGCTACTTCATAACTGTAATTTCACTACTGTTATGAATCATAATGTAAATATATGATATGCAGGTTGTATTTTCATTCACTGGACCAAATTTGGCACAAATTTATTTATTTTATTTATTACTAGCCGTCCCCTGCCACGCATTGCTGTGGCCCACATGGGTTTTCTGTGTGGGAGGTTTGGCCTAATTCTGTTGTTGGTGGGGTTCAGAATGCTCTGTGTTTGTAGGTGAACTATAAATCCCAGCAACTACAATTCCCAAATGTCAAGATTCTATTTTCCCCAATCTCCACCAGTGTTCATATTTGGGCATATTGAGTATTCATGCCAAGTTTGGTCCAGATCCATCATTGTTTGAGTCCACAGTGCTCTCTGGATGTAGGTGAACTACAACTCCAAAACCAAAGGACACTGCCCACCAAACCCTTCCAGTATTTTCTGTTGGTCATGGGAGAACTGTGTGCCAAGTTTGGTTCGATTCCATTGTTTGGGGGGTTCAGAATGTTCTTTGATTGTAGGTGAACTATAAATCCCAGCAACTACAACTCCCAAATGACAAAATCAATTTTTTTGAGTGAAGGACATACATTGGGTTGTTAGGTGTCTTGTGTCCCAATTTGGTGTCAATTCGTCCAGCGGTTTTTGAGTTCTGTTAATCCCACAAACGAACATTACATTTTTATTTATATAGATTTATTTTCAACATTTCTACCCCGCCCTTCTCAACCCCTGAGGGGGGACTCGGAGCGGCTAACACTGGTAACAATCTGATGCCGCAAATATCACAATATAACAACAATATAAAACCGTAAATACACAATAGATTAAAAAACAATAACATTAGTTATACAATCATATAGCCGTTTCCATTATTATAACAATCATATGGTCCAGTTCAATGTCCAAATTGGCATTATGCCTGCTAGCCAAAGGCGAGGTTCCAAAACCACGATTTCAGTTCTTTACTAAAGGAAAGGAGGGAAGACGCCAATCTAATCTCGCTGGGAAGTGAGTTCCACAAGTGGGGGGTCACCACCGAGAGGGCCCTGACCTTAGTCCTCACCAGACGCATTTGCGAGGCTGGTGGGACCGAGAGCAGGGCCTCCCCAGTGGATATTAAACTACGGGGCGGAACATAGAGGGAGATACATTTAGACAAGTAAGCTGGGTATGCTCAAATTTGAATACTAGTGGGGTTGGGAGGGTGATTGATTTTGTCATTTGGGATTTGTAATTGCTGGGATTTATAGTTCACCTATAATTAAAGAGCATTCTGAACTCCACCAACGATGCAGTTGAACCAAACTTGGCACACAGAACTCCCATGACCAACAGAAAATACTGGAAGGGTTTGGTGGGCATTGACCTTGAGTTTTGGAGTTGTAGTTCACCTACATCCAGAGAGCACTGTGGACTCAGACAATGATGGATCTTGGCACGAGTACTGAATATGCCCAAATGTGAACACTGGGAGAGTTTGGGGAAAATAGACCTTGACACTTGGGTGTTGTAGTTGTGGGGATTTATAGTTCACCTACAATCAAAGAGCATTCTAAACTCCACCAATGAGATAATTGAACCAAACTTGACATACAGAACTCTCATGACCAACAGAAAATACTGGAAGAGTTTGGTGGAATTGACCTTGAGTTTAAACTCCACCATCGATGGAATTGAACCAAACTTGGCACACCGAACCCCTATTACCAACAGAAAATACTGTGCTTTCTGATGATCTTTGGTGACCCCCTTTGACACCCCTCATGACCCCTAACCAGGGGTCCCAACCCCCAGGTTGAGAAATGCTGGTCTAGGGCCTCCTATCATAGAATCATAGAATCAAAGAGTTGGAAGAAACCTCATGGGCCATCCAATCCAACCCCCTGCCAAGAAGCAGGAATATTGCATTCAAATCACCCCTGACAGATGGCCATCCAGCCTCTGTTTAAAAGCTTCCAATTTCCAAATCCTTTCAAGTAGCACTAGAAACTTTGAGAAGTTACATCTTCAACCACAATTTCCATTCTCCCTATGGTCATGCTGGCAGTGGGGATTTGGAGACTTTCCAAAACTACGTGAAGAAAACATCTCAGATCTATTAACCATGGAGAGATGCAAGAAGAGTTGAGGATGTCCTAGTACAGTGGTTCTCAACCTGGGGTCCCCAGATGTTTTTGGCCTTCAACTCCCAGAAATCCTTACAGTTGGTAAACTGGCTGGGATTTCTGGGAGTTGTAGGCCAAAAACATCTGGGGACCCCAGGTTGAGAACCACTGTCCTAGTACCTTGAGAGACCTGGCATTGACCCTTCCCATGTTTTCTCTAGCTGCATCCCAACATGACTCACTCCTCCATTCACAACTTTGGAATCAGGGCTGTCATAATTATGTTGGAGAAGCCACCCACTATTCTGCCTCAGTTTCCCCATCTGTAGAATGGCATTGCCAGTTCCCAGTTGGGTGAACAAAACCTACTGAGACTCCATTGAGACTAAGGCCAGTGGGACTCTTCACCACGTAAATAGAAAGTGCTATTGAAGAGAGGCTTTATTGCTCGGAGCTAAGAGAGTGTTAGTATTTCTTGCGCTACCGTTATTAATCATCATCATCATATCACATTCTCCAGTGTATTATGACGTACGAGGTTCACTAAGTGGTTTCAATCACCCGGGAAGTGTGTAATGGCTTAGTAATGCATTCCCTGTTGTGTCTTTCAACTTTTATGCAACAGCAATGAAAATATAAAATGTGTTTAATTAAAGAAGGTGGCTTGCTTTATTGAACAAATGTATTGAATAAATAAAAGGAATCATAGCACGTTTTAATACGCTCATCCAACACTCAAAGTACAGTTTCTTTTATGATGTGCAGTAATGGGTTTTATTACTTTTTCAAGGGGGAGGGGGGAAGACACCCATTAAATCAATGCAAATATTATTGTTTTAATTTTCATGAGCATTAAATTGTAGGTTTCCCAACTGTGAATCAGAATATTTGAGCTAGTAAATTAGTCGGCAGATTGATGAACATTCAGAAATGTAATAATTTTAATAAACAAACTGTCCATACCTAGATAATATTGAAGCCGGAGGATCGATGGATGGATAGAAGGACTGGAAAGAAGGGAGGGAGGGAGGAAGGGAGGGAGGGAGGATGTCTTGAGTAGGATACTCTCAACAGGTCCTCCTTAAAGGGGTGACTTTGCCCTCTCTCTAGATCAGTGTTTCTCAACCTGGGGGTTGGGACCCCTGGGGGGGGGGGGGGGGGAGTCACGAGGAGGTGTCAGATCGGTCACCAAAGACCATCAAAAAACACAATTTTCTTTGGTTGTAGGGGTTCTGTGTGAGAAGTTTGGCCCAATTCTATTGTTGGTAGGGTTCAGAATGCTCTTTGATTGTAGGTGACCTATGAATCCCAGAAACTAAAACTCCCAAATATCAAGGTCTATTTTCCCCAAACTCCACCAGTGTTCACATTTGAGCATATTGAGTATCCATGCCAAGTTTGGTCCAGATCCATCATTGTTTGAGTCCACAGTGCTCTCTGGATGTAGGTGAACTACAACTCCAAAACACAAGGTCAATGCCCACCAAGCCCTTCCAGTATTTTCGGTTGGTCATGGGAGTTCTGTGTGCCAAGTTTGGTTCAATTCCATCGTTGGTGGAGTTCAGAATGCTCTTTGATTGCAGGTGAACTATAAATCCCAGCAACTACAACTCCCAAATGACAAAATCAATCCCCATCCAGCCCCACCAGTATTCAAATTTGGGCATATCAGGTATTTGTGCCAAATGTGCTCCAGTGAATGAAATTACATCCTGCATATCAGATATTTACATTATGATTCAGAACAGTAGCAAAATTGCAGTTCTGAAGTACCAACTAAAATAATTTTATGGCTGGGGGTCATCACAACACGAAGAACTGTATTTATATACAACAGGTGCAGCTACACTGTAGAATTAATGCAATTTGGCACTGCTTAACTGTCATGGGATTTATTGTTTCACAAGGTCTTTAGGCTTCTCTGCCAAAGGGTGGCTTAAAGAGCTGTGCATGTTTAGCCTGAAGAAGAGAAGGCTGAGAGGAGACATCATAGCCATGTATAAGTATGTGAAAGGAAGTCATCGGGAGGAGGGAGCAAGCTTGTTTTCTGTTGCCCTGGAGACTAGGAAGCAATGGAACAATGGCTTCAAACTACAAGAAAGGAGATTCCACCTGAACACGAGGAAGAACTTCCTGACTGTTAGAGTTGTTCAGTAGTGGAACTCTCTGCCCCGGAGTGTGGTGGAGACTCCTTTTTTGGAGGCTTTTAAACATAGGCTGGATGGCCATCTGTCGGAGGTGCCTTAAATGCAATTTTCCTGCTTCTTGGCAGAATGGGGTTGGACTGGATGGCCCAGGAGGTCTCTTCCAACTCTTTGATTCTATGATTCTATAAGCCATAGGGAGGAGGGAACAAGCTTGTTTTTTGTTGCCCTGGAGACAGGGGTGGTTCAACCCATTACGCGAAGTAAGCATTTGCAGTATAGTTGATTTTGCCCAGGGGCGCTCTTGAGGCGCTCTTGGGGGAAAATAGACCTTGACATATGAGAGTTGTAGTTACTGGGATGTATAGCTCACCTACAATCAAAGAGCATTCTGAACTCCACCAATGATGGAATTGAACCAAATATGGCACACAGAACTCCCACAACGAACAGAAAATATATATCAGTGATTGGTGGGGGGGGGGGGGTGTGCCAAAATACTATTTGCTTACCATTGAAAATTACCTAGGGCCGCCTCTGCCTGGAGACTAGCACACAATTGAACCATGGCTTCAAACTACAAGAAAGGAGATTCCACCTGAACACGAGGAAGAACTTCCTGACTGTTAGAGTTGTTCAGTAGTGGAACTCTCTGCCCCGGAGTGTGGTGGAGACTCCTTCTTTGGAGGCTTTTAAACATAGGCTGGATGGCCATCTGTCAGGGGTGCTTTGAATGCAATTTTCCTGCTTCTTGGCAGGGTGCTGGACTGGATGGCCCCTGAGGTCTTTTCTAACTCTAGGATTCTATGATTCTAGTGTGATGAAGTCCTAAGTCCTATCATGGACTCCTGATCTGAAGAAGACAACTTGGGTCCCATTCTCACTGCAGAATTATAGCGATATTATTCCACTGTAGTTGCCATGGTTCCATTCTATGTAATCCCAGGACTAGGAGATTAGGGGGCAAACACTTCAGTGCCTCACTAAACCACAAACCCCAGGATTCAAAATAATAATAATAATAATAATAATAATAATAATAATAACAATAATAATAATAATAATGAAATGGCAGGGAGAAGGTTTGAGGAAAAGAGACAAAGAGAGATCCTGAGATCTGAAAAGCACGATTTTATTCTCAGTTGGCACCAACCAGATATGGACCCTCCTGGTAAGCCAGGAAAGAAGGGTTCAGAACAAAGGAAATCCTTGGTTTATATACCTTTTAAAATAATTATGCATGAATCATACAGACATCACAATGTGCGTCACAAAATTCTACTTTTACATTGACTTCAATAGCATATTTTCAAACTCAACACCTTGTCAATCTTCATTAGCATCCCTATCTGAAGAGATGCTATTAATGAGGACCATCGCCAGAATGTCTACTGGACCTGATAGCAAGAGTCTCCATCCATCCTAAGATAAGGTCTTCCTGAAACCTCTTGATGGCTACCTCATTATTCTTATGATAAGGTGCCTGGTACGAAAAATAGAACCTCTTGAAATACGCCAGGTCTCAAGATATTCCTTTGTTAAATGCTGGCCTCTCTAATTTTGTAGCTTTTAAGAAGTCAAGTGAAGTGAAGGCCATGCATACATACATACATTCCTCTTATATATTTTCTAACTCCTATTTCTAATATGCGGATCCCATGGTATTCCCGGTAGTAACCTACGGATGTGAGAGCTGGACCTTAGGGAAGGCCGAGCGAAGGAAGATCGATGCTTTTGAGCTGTGGTGTTGGAGGAAAGTGCTGAGAGTGCCTTGGACTGCGAGAAGATCCAACCAGTCCATCCTCCAGGAAATAAATCCCGACTGCTCATTGGAGGGAAGGATACTAGAGACAAAGTTGAAGTACTTTGGCCACATCATGAGGAGACAGCAAAGCCTAGAGAAGACAATGATGCTGGGGAAAGAGGAAGGCAAAAGGAAGAGGGGCCGACCAAGGGCAAGATGGATGGACGGCATCCTTGAAGTGACTGGACTGACCTTGAAGGAGCTGGGGGTGGTGACGGCCGACAGGGAGCTCTGGCGTGGGCTGGTCCATGAGGTCACGGAGAGTCGGAGACGACTGAACGAATGAACAACAACAAAATTTCTAATATGGTTACATCAAATATATATTTTCCAATATGTGAATTATGTATTTTAATCAAGCCTTCATCAATCATCATCATCATCATCATCATCATCATCATCATCTTGATTTATACCTCGCCACCATCTCCCCAATGGGGACTCGGGACGGCTAACATGAGGCCAAGCCCTTCTACAAATACAATCCAACACAGTAAATTCCAAATACAACATTTAAGTAGTAGTTAGAGTTGAATTTCAACTCTGGAGCGAGCGATATTTGTAACTCATGCACATGATAGCAGTGTCAGTTCAAACGAAGGCTGAGCTCTTCAAACAAAACGCTGAAGAGAATGTGCATTCCCTACAATGAATCTGTTTCCTCAGAGCGGAGTGCTTGAGCAATCCTACTACCCAATTTTGCCCATTTTAACCTCCCAATAACCAATCAGAAAACAAAGGATGCCTCTTTTCTCAAGGAGAATAACATTCTCCCAGAACACTTTCTCAACTGGCAGAAGGATTTTGGGAAACGTAGTCCAAGCAAATAACTTTCCCAAGCTCTCTGCCCAAAAGCCGCTGCCAAACCTATTCTGCTCAGCCCCGGAGCTGACGGATTGCGAGAGTTTTCAAAATAGGCCTTTTGAGCTTCTGTGATTTTGTGCAGCTGCAATAGGGTTGCTAGTTTATTGGAATATAAAGGGGGGGGGGGGATACACAAGGAAATTAAATATTGAAAGCGCTGTTAAAATAATAGAGTCTTTGCTCATCATCATTTTCTTGCTTCTACCACTCAGCCTATCTGTTTCGGCATTTGGTTCTGATTTATTGCATAATGGGTCCCCTTTTACACTGTAATGCAATTCATATTGCTTTTTAATGTATGCTGCGCTGTAATGAGTGTGCCATCGAGAGGAGCAGGGAGAGCCTGATTGGCTGTTGCAGAAGTAAATATCTTTTAATTATTTCTGGTTCTCCAAGCATAGTACTATGGATAGGAGACCTTTCTGGAGATTGCAAATCATGTAATGCACACACAGCCTTTTTCCAACCATATGTTAGATCGCTGCAAATTAAAGATACCGTTGTATATAGGACTTGAGACAAAAGGTTATAGGATTCAATGGTATAGCCACAATAGTCAGGAATATTTTGGAGTTGTAGTTCACGAGTATAAGCCAACGCCTACCTACGTGACCGCATATCTATATACGAACCCACACGATCTCTTCGATCATCTGGAGAGGCCCTGCTCACGCTTCCACCACCATCGCAAGCACGATTGGTGGGGATGAGGGAGAGGGCCTTCTCGGTGGTGGCCCCACGACTCTGGAACTCACTCCCCAGGGATATTAGACAAGCCCCAACTCTGGCAGTCTTTAGGAGTATCTATAATGCACAGATATCTATGTAACAATGCAACAATATCGGTTTCAATAGCAAAGAACAATTCAAAACAATAATAATTCCGCAATTATTTTAGTCTTACTTCTCAATTCCAACTGGGTTCTAATTGTGATTCTACTGTAACTCTTGACATGGTCTACATAAATGTTCAAATAATAGTGAACATAACAAGTACAACCGCACAACAACAAGTAATCTCGGGTACACTATTCTTGTTTTGGGGATCCTTCTTCAGGTTGTGAGTAGTCTATATCAGTCTTCTGGCGTATATTTCCTTCATATACTCCGTGGTCGCAAAGTCTCAGTCCTGCTCCAGTTCTAGGTTGTAGCATATATATCCTGTGGCTCAAATCAAGCTCTATTGGATTGTATTTGTAACCTATCTATTTTGGTTCATTTAGTAAAATCACTAGTATTTATTTATTTGTCGTGTCAGAACAACCAGTCAAATTATATTACATTTCTAACAGAACAAAGCAAACAAGCAGATTACAAAATTTGTGAGTATGAGAGTTGATTAAATGTCCTTTGACCAGTATCTGGCCACTTGGAGTGCCTCTGGTGTTGCTGCAAGAAGGTCCTCCCTTGTGCATGTGGCAGGGCTCAGGGTGCATTGCAGCAGGTGGTCAGTGGTTTGCTCCTCTCCACACTCGCACGTCGAGGATTCCACTTTGTAGCCCCATTTCTGAAGGTTGGCTCTGCATCTCGTGGTGCCAGAGCGCAGTCTGTTCAGTGCCTTCCAGGTCGCCCAGTCCTCTGTGTGCCCAGGGGGGAGTCTCTCATTGGGTATCAGCCATTGGTTGAGGTTCTGGGTTTGGGCCTGCCACTTTTGGACTCTCGCTTGCTGAGGTGTTCCAGTGAGTGTCTCTGTAGATCTTAGAAAACTATTTCTTGATTTAAGTCGTTGACGTGCTGGCTGATACCCAAACAGGGGATGGGCTGGAGATGTCTCTGCCTTGGTCCTTTCACTATTGGCTGCTACTTCCCGGCGGATGTCAGGTGGTGCAATACCAGCTAGACAGTGTAATTTTTCCAGTGGTGTAGGGCGCAGGCACCCTGTGATAATGCGGCATGTCTCATTAAGAGCCACATCCACTGCTTTAGTGTGGTGAGATGTGTTCCACACTGGGCATGCATACTCAGCAGCAGAGTAGCACAGCGCAAGAGCAGATGTCTTCACTGTATCTGGTTGTGATCCCCAGGTTGTGCCAGTAAGCTTTCGTATGATATTGTTTCTAGCACCCACTTTTTGCTTGATGTTCAGGCAGTGCTTCTTGTAAGTAAGAGTACGGTCCAAATCACTAGTAGTGTACCTATGTTTTGTTTAGAATGCAAGAAACACAAGAAAGCCTGGTATGGTAAAATGACTGAATAAGTGCAATCAAAGACACTTAAAGACTCAGTATCTGCAAGAAAAAAGATCCAGTTGGAATTGGGAAGTAAGACTAAAATAATTGTGGAATTATTATTGTTTTGAATTGTTCTTTGCTATTGAAACCGATATTGTTGCAGTCTTTAGGAGTAGCCTGAAAATGTGGCTGTTTCAGTGTGCCTTCCCACAATAAGGAAACTCCCAGCAATATGTCCTCTAATGCACTTTAATAATGATTTTGGATTGTCTGCACATTTCTTCCCTCTTCAAAACCTTTATTCCAATTACATGCTACCTGTTCATGCCCAGCATTATTTTAAAATTTCTAATTATTGCATTTGGCCCAGCCATTGGTTTTCAAATGCATCGTGTTATTGTTATTGTTTTTGCTTATTTTGCTATGAGTTTTGTATTGTTTTTGTATTACTGCTGTTATTGTTATTGTTGTGTTGTGGGCTCGGCCTCATGTAAGCCGCACCGAGTCCTTCGGGAGATGGTAGCGGGGTACAAATAAAGTATTATTATTATTATTATTATTATTATTATTATTATTATTATTATATCAATCAGGATGCAAAGGGACCTCACACCACCTTTGAGACTAATTGAGAAAAAGAGGTTGGTGGCATCAGTTTTTATAACTAGCTCTACTTCATATCTACTTCAGTGTTTCTCAACCTTGGGGTCCAGACCCCTGGAGGGGTCATGAGGGGGTGTCAGAGGGGTCACCAAATACCATCAGAAAACACATCATTTTCTGCTGGTCATGAGGGTTCTGTGTGGGAAGTTTGCCCCAATTCTCTCATTGGTGGGGTTCAGAATGTTCTTGGATTGTCTGAACATATCTCCTTCTACGTCCCATCTCGGAGTTTAAGATCTTCTGTGGAGGCCCTGCTCTCGGCCCCACCTTTATCACAAGTGAGACTGGTGGGGACGAGGGACAGGGCCTTCTCGGTGGTGGCCTCTCGCCTGTGGAATGCACTCCCTGGGGAAATTAGGTCATCAACATCCCTCCTCTCTTTCAGGAGGAAGTTAAAAACCTGGATATGGAACCAACCAGTGATAGCTCTCCAGAGGAACTCACACCTGGGTCTTTTTAATGAGGATCGAAGAGAACAGATTTGGAAAAACAGGAGTGAATCCCAGGGTCTGCGAAGGTCAAGTAGATTAAGGGAAAGGGAGGCTCAGGCTTCAAAGTCTGGAGGCGTGTCAAGAAACAGTTTCTTTGGTTTAAGGGGCGTCTCCCCGGGCTGTCGTTAGATCAAGCATCGTTTAGACTGAGGCAACACCTTGGCAGATTTCCCATGTTCCATGGCCTGCATTCCCAGAGGCTTCTAGTTTTCAAGTACGGTTAGTGAGATACTAACAGGTTCCAGGTTTTTGTGTATTGTGGCTTTTGGAATTTTGCTCTAGTTCTGAGATTTCACCTGACTGCTGCTTTTCCATTATGACTTTTTGACTTTGCATTTACTTTTCTTTCGTAACCATTTTTCATCAATAAAAAGGATTGTTTTTTTCCCACAATCCAGTGTGGTGGATTTAATCTTATGGTCTCGTTTCCTGATCTGGGATGCAACAGGTGATTTGAATGCAATATTCCTGCTTCTTGGCAGGGGATTGGACTGGATGGCCCATGAGGTCTCTTCCAACTCTTTACTTCTATGATTCTATGAAAGACCTTGTAAAACTACAATGCATTACTTGTGATTCTGAAGCATTGAGCCATGACAGCTAAAGTGGTGTGATTCTGCAGTATAGATGCACCATGTGAAACCTTGTGCTACCAGCGTCTTTCTTTTAGGCTCACAACCCTGCATCAGTACAAAGGTCACTCCTAGATGTCCAAATTACGTCCGGAGAGTTCCAGTTCATAACATGGAATGCACCAGATTAACATGTCTAGATGCAGCCTTCTGTCTCATACGTTCTGCAAGATGCCTTTGCCTAAAGGGTTACAGTGCATGTTTTCAATTATCTAGCGGTGAATCTGAGCTAGGAATGGGAAAAGAGTTTTATTGGATTTGACAGTCTTAATAAAAGGGGCTTTTTTGCGCCTCTCCAGACTCCTGGCAAGACGTAATGCAGCTCACCTCAAGAATTCACACCTCCGCAAGGCTTACTGGGCATTTCAAAGAAGCAAAGTGCACATCAGGCACTGCACATTTTTTCAAAGAGCTGAAGTGTACATCGCTGCCAAAAATACACACAGGCACACTTTCGTCAGTGAATACAACGTGTAACTTAGATAAATGTGCTGCACATCCATAAAAATGTGAAAGCATGCACACACTTTTCCATGCCAAATCTCCCTGCAAAGTCTTATACCTCAAAACAAAACAAGGATGAGTTATATGCATAGTTACTAGGCCTGGGTAACAACGGAAAAATTTGTTTCTAAAATCGATTTGTATTTGGGGGTTTTTTTTGTTTCGATATTTAAAATAATTACAAAATTTTCCTTTTAAAAAGTTCGATATTTACGAAATTTCGTAAATGGTAAAAAAATAACGAATCGATTTCCGAAACAATAACGAATCGATTCATTAATGCCAGACGCGACCGCGAAATACGCTAAAAAACCTCCAAAACCTTCTGAAGCTTCCCTCTCCCTCTGTTGTTGATTGTTGGTGTGATATTATAATTTTTTTTCACTAATTAAACCATAAAACTGGCCCAGACATGCGGAAATAATAACGAAATGACCTCAGAACAATAACGAAACGAATACAATAACAAAATACGAAGCATTTACAAAACGTGTTTAAAATTCGTGTTTTTTAATAATTGCTCCAGAATGGTTCATTATCATTTTGTAAT
This sequence comes from Anolis sagrei, assembly GCF_037176765.1. NCBI lineage: Eukaryota > Metazoa > Chordata > Lepidosauria > Squamata > Anolidae > Anolis > Anolis sagrei. Next base: position 38,946,933 of record NC_090028.1, read on the forward strand.
TGGAAAAATTAACGAATTATTAACGAATTATGAATTAACGAAACGAAACCGCCCAGGCCTAATAGTTATCATTGATCGGAAATGGCGTCGCACCCTGGCTCTGTTGGCTGCTTAATTTTTAAAAATAATTAAAATGTATTTTAAATCCAGTTTCCTTTTAATGTCAGATGTGTAATAGTAGATTGGTTATGTTATAACCTGTTATTGCTTTGTTGTAGATATGGACCTATTTCTGGGTTTTGGTTGGGTTGTCTTTTTGTTTTTGTTTCGTTTCGTTAATTACGGCAATGAATGTTTGCCGTTTTTTGTTGGGAACTGCCCTGAGTCCCGCTGGGGAGAAAGGGCAAGATATAAATATTATTATTATTATTATTATTATTATTATTATTATTATTATTATTTGAAACACAACAATATGAGTTCACAGCAGGCAAGATCACTTTGCTGGTTGTTGTATTGCAGTAGTTCTCAACCTTCCTAATGCCGCGACCCCTTAATGCAGTTCCTCATGTTGTGGTGACCCCCAACCATAACCCTAACATTATGAATTGCCATGTAAATAGTGATCTGCAGGATGTACTTTCATTCACTGGAGCAAATTTGGCACAAATACCCGGTATGCCCAAATTTGAATACTAGTGGGGTTGGCAGGGGGATTGATTTTGTCATTTGGGAGTTGTAGTTGCTGGGATTTACAGTTAAGCTGCAAACAAAGAGCATTCTGAACCCCACCAACAATGGAATTGAACCAAAGTTGGCACACAGAACTCCCATGACCAACAGAAAATACTGGAAGGGTTTGGTGGGCATTGACCTTGAGTTTGGGAGTTGTAGTTCGCCTACATCCAGAGAGCACTGTGGGCTCAAACAATGATGGATCTGGACCAGTGGTTCTCAACCTGGTGTCCCCAGATCTTTTCAGCCTACAACTCCCATAAATCCAAGTCAGTTTATCAGATGTTAGGATTTCTGGGAGTTGAAGGCTAAAAACAGCTGGGGACCCCAGGTTGAGAACCACTGATCTGGACCAAAGTTGGCACGGATATTCAATATGCCCAAATGTGAAAACTGATGGGGTTTGGGGAAAGTAGACTTTGACATTTGGGAGTTTTACTTGCTGGTATTTATAGTTCACCTACAATCAAGGAGCGTTCTGAACCCCACCAATGATAGAATTGGGCCAAAGTTCCCACACAGAACCTCCATGACTAACAGAAAATACTGTGTTTTCTGATGGTCTTTGGTGACCCCTCTGACACACCTTCACGACCCCCCCAGGGGTCCCGATCCCCAGGTTGAGAAACACTGTTGTATTGGATCACACGTTGGACACTTCCCAAGTGTCTAGGACTGTGTGATGTAGCGGGAAATAATGTGTGCAGATCCCAGTAAGGTGGCCTTCTGCAGATGGCAAATGGCAATTTTGTCAGCGCTGATTGTGTTACTTTTTTTTTTTGTCGTGTCAGGAGCAACTTGAGAAACTGCAAGTCGCAGAGCTCCTGGTGGCGCAGTGGGTTCAACCCCTGTGCCGGCAGGACTGAAGACTGACAGGTTGCAGGTTCGAATCTAGAGAGAGGCGGATGAGCTCCCTCTATCAGCTCCAGCTCCTCATGTGGGGACATGAGAGAAGCTTCCCACAAGGATGATAAAAAAACCATCAAATCATCCGGGCATTATTTGTTAATAATAATAATAATAATAATAATAATAATAATAATAATAATACTTTATTTATACCCTGCCACCATCTCCCCGAAGGGACTCAGGGCGGCTTACATGAGGCCAAGCCCATCAAATACAATACAACAATACATAAAAAACAAGCAAGCAAATTATACAATACAAATAATACAATTGCAATAACACACAAAAGATTTAAAAGCATTATGGCAGGGCTAGATGTAGATCTTTTTTTAAAAAAAAAACCCTGGGCGTGTACTGAGTAGGGTATGTCTAGGTATGGGGGTTTTAAAAAGTGACATTGGGGATGGGGGTTCAATCCAACGGATAGATAAAGTGCTTCATATTGTTAATTGTGGAGCAGGAGATGTGCTGGAAGGTGGGATTACTAGGGTGTGTAGCAGTACTACTGACTGTGGTTCTGCCATTTCTGTGCTATTGCACATATCCAGAGAGGTGTGCTAACAAAGGTGCTTGTGCCTGTATGTATCTGCTATCACTACTATGGGATAGTTGTTTAGTGCAATAAAGTCCATAGTTGCATTCTCATAAATAACTACAGTTGCCAGTTCAGGGTCACCACAGGTTTTGACATTTCCAGGTCAAACCTTGAGAACTAGGGCTGATCCCCAGTGATATTCCTTAGTCTCATGACATTTGCTTGTCATTCAAACCAACACAGAGAAATCTGACCGAAGAAACCTATTTTCCTGTCTGCCATTTAAGGCAGAAATCTTCAGCAAAAAATGCTGTTCCCAGATCAAGGTGACATCAGGGATTTAGTCTCCCTCCCTTAGGAAAACAGGATAAAGACCATTTAATCTGGCCTGCTTGCTTCCAGAGCAAAGTGGAGGGCAAGGGGGAAGCTAGCTAGATAAACATACGGATCCCCTGGACAGCCTTTGCAAGTTGTAGTAAAGGAATCGATGAAATCCTGCATGCTGTATGAAGCCACTGCTCTCCTAGTTGAACTCGAGATTTGCACACAGCCGTTTCCTCAGCCTGCAGCCAAGTCTCCCAAATCTGGAGAAGTTTACACCCCTCTCTGCTCCCTGGAGATGATCCAAACAAACTGCGTGTGTGTGTGCCAGGCTCTGAAATGTGGTCACCACACACATAACATGCCACTATTAATTCCTACACACATTCTCAGACATAACACGGATCCACATGCACTCATCCTCCATCCCTCTTACTCTTTCTCTCTCTATCACACACGCACATATTCATAAAGCATTCTCAACAAAATTTCAAATGATAGCTGTGAAAAGGATTGTCAGAGTGAAAACTGCACAGAGCTTGTTGTAGTAAGACCTGCTACTACTCATGCAAATGGTAGGTTGGGGGCTAAAGGAGAGAAACGGGTTACTCGAGAGTCAGACTCTGATGAGGAGTGTCAAAGGAAAAGGATCCGGGATATACTTATGGCCCCCACGGATGAAGAATCCTTTGAGGGTTTCTCTGGGGACGATGGGTCTCAGAGTGAAGAAGAAAGTACCATGGTCTACTCTCAGAGTAGAAAAAGAGTAAGTAGTGACCAGGAGTCAGATGGGGAACAACAAAGGAAGAGGATCTGAGAGATATTTGCTGCCCCCACGGATGAAGAGTCCTTTGTGTGTTTTTCTGGGTCACAGAGTGATGGGAATGGGGATGAGGCTTTGGATTGGACTAAAGTTCGAGAGGTGCAAGCGGTTTGTGGGGAACCAACATCCAGTGATACATTCATGGGTTTCTCAGGTGGCGAGGAGTGGCAATCGGGGAACACTACAGAAACATGGGGAGACTTAAGTCTTGACAGGAGGTGGAAGGGTTGGAGAGATGGTAACAGGAGTTCATGTGTGGTTCATGGGGCACCTGCATGGGATAATGATGGAGCGTTGGCCAGCTCTTCATCGGAGAATGAGGATGTGTAATATAAGCAAGGTCAACAATGGGGAATCATTGCAGAAGGCAAGGTGTTACTTTGGATATCGTATGCTCTTGTCACTGCCTGTTCGTGTTTGGGATTTTGGGTCCTGGATCTGCAGCTTGGCGTTCCATTTACTTCGTTACTAAAATGATCAAGGGTCTGGAGAACAAGTCCTATGAGGAGCGGCTTAAGGAGCTGGGCATGTTTAGCCTGAAGAAGAGAAGGTTGAGAAGAGACATGATGAAGGCCATGTATAAATACGTGAGAGGAAGTCATAGGGAGCAGGCGCAAGCTTGTTTTCCGCTGCCCCGGAGACTAGGACATGGAACAATGGCTTCAAACTACAAGAAAGGAGATTCCACCTGAACACGAGGAAGAACTTCCTGACTGTGAGAGCCGTTCAACAGTGGAACTCTCTGCCCTGGAGTGTGGTGGAGGCTCCTTCTTTGGAAGCTTTTAAACAAAGGCTGGATGGCCGTCTGTCAGGAGTGCTTTGAATGCACTGCTTCTTGGCAGAATGGGGTTGGACTGGATGGCCCACGAGGTCTCTTCCAACTCAAGGATTCTTTGAATCTATGATTCTAAGGACAGTGTCCTAGGGCAAAGGATTCTCAGAACTTCACCAAATTGCAGCACCGAGAATTCCACAGCAAGAAGCTATACAACTTAAAGTAGCATTGCTTTAAAACGAACTCACATACAAGATCGATACACTCTCAAACCTGGGTTTTTCCTCCTGTGATGTGCAACAGTTAAAATTATATGCCCTCCATGGAGCCCATCTCCTGTCTGAGTCAGTGTGCGTCGTCATTGGAAAAGCAGCATGTGAAGGAACTGAAAGCCAAGACTTATGAGGAACGGTTGAACAAGCTTGTTTAGCCTAGAGAAGAGTAGATTGAGGAGAGATAAAGCTGTCTTCAAATATCTAAAGGGCTTTCTCATAAAAAGATGGAACAAACTTCTTTTCTGTTCCTTCCACAGTTGAAATTGCCAGGAAGCAGGTTTTGGCTTCATATGAGAAGAAACTGTCTAACTGTCTGATCACAGAACACAGCACCAGAGACTAAGTCTAATGTTTTTAAGTTACAAGAAGGAAGGTTTTGGTTGATGATGATTAGAAGGAATCTCTGGCTAGTGTGAGCAATTTGCGAATGGAACCAACTGCCCAGAGAGGTAATGGAGTCTCCTTCTGGACAGAGGCTGGATGGCCATCTGTCAGGGGTGATTTGAATGCAATATTCCTGCTTCTTGGCAGAATGGGGTTGGACTGGATGGCCCATGAGGTCTCTTCCAAGTCTTTGATTCCATGATTCTTTAGGTGTCTTTAAAAAGAGGCTGTACAGCTACCTGTTGCAAAAGCCTAAGGTGGAGATCCTGCTATTCCAGTTCTATGACTCATCATCATCATCATCATAATCATCATCATGTTGAGCAATATATTAGAAGTATGGATCATCATCATCATCATGTTGAGCAATATGTTAGAAGTATGGAATAAATATAGGAGAATGTTACTTACTTACTTACTTACTTACTACTTACTTAGGCAATCCCTCATTGTCCGAGTAGGATTGCCATCCAATATCGATGTCCTGGCGATGGCTCCGCAGGTGACTCTGGAGCCCTATTCTTGATCTGCATGTTCTCCTACAGTGAGGGCATTGGTTTCTAGGTGGAAGATGGTCGCATTTGGGATTGCCTTGATGCACCTTCCTCTTGGCACATTTCTCCCTTTCGCCCTCCATTCGTGCCTCTTCAAATTCTACAGCACTGCTGGTCACAGCTGACCTCCAGCTGGAGCGCTCAAGGGCCAGGGCTTCCCAGTTCTCACTGTCTATGCCACAGTTTTTAAGATTGGCTTTGAGCCCATCTTTCAAACTCTTTTCCTCCCCACCGACATTCTGTTTTCCATTCTTGAGTTCGGAGTAGAGCAACTGCTTTGGGAGATGGTGATCAGGCATTCGGACAACGTGGCCAGTCTAGTGGAGTTGATGGTGGAGGACCATCGCTTCAATGCTGGTGGTCTTTGCTTCCTCCAGCACGCTGACATTGGTCCGCTTGTTTTCCCAAGAAATTTGCAAGATTTTCCAGAGGCAGCGCTGATGGAATCATTCCAGGAGTTTCATGTGACATCTGTAGACAGTCCACGTCTCACAGAAATTGAGTATTTAAAGAAATTGGGGGAGGGGAGCACAGTGGTGAGGGATAGATAATATGTATAAGCAGAAAAATAATAGTAGATGCCAAAAGTTAAAGTATGGTAGGTTGTATTGAATGATATGTGTATCTGCCCATATTTAAACCTCATTTGCTGTTCACTGACATTTATGAATCTATGACCATGTTGACCATAGAATAGTCCTCAGTGGAAGCTATCAGTCAGGAGTTGCTAAATAACCTGTAATTGAAAAATATGTGCACTGGGTTGGTAGTTGGGATAGATGTCCTCCAAAATTATTCCAGTTCCAGTTTTTTTTTATGAGACCAATGGCTCTTATCAGAAAACTTTGTCGACTGGTAAGCAGTTTGTCTGCCAACTTTGTATTAGGAATATGAATGAACCCATTATTCTCTCTATCTTTCTTTGGTTCAAAACAAGTTGTGTTTCACCCTCTACAGTGCTAGTAATTCAGAACTACAGAAGAATCTCATTTGAGGTCAGAAGTCTTATCTGAGGAGGCAACAACCACATTTTGCCCCCACATGCACACACACAGAGCTCATGACATGACAAAACAAGATGTCATCAGCTGACATCTTGTTTTGATTTTGTTTAGGTTCCCCTCTGTATCAGGAAATGTCATGACAGGTCAAGCAGGGTTTCCATCCCTACCTATTGCACTCAATGCCGAAATGGGAAAACTCTTCCAGTTCCATGCAAAAGTTTGGCTCAACTGGAAAGATTCCAGTCCTGGAAAGCCCGTAGTCTGGAGCTCACACAGCATTTTGAGAGGAAAATTAATTTATTAATTTCTTGCTGGACCCTTTGGGAATTACTGCCAGGAAGCAGCAGGTTGCTCTTAATTGAGGAGTTGATCCAATTCTCCGCGGCACTTGAAAGCATACACAAATCTTTCAAGGACTGTTGCCTTCAGTGGATAAGATTTGCTTTGCCTCTGCCTCGGTGGGGATTCGTCCATCAATCAGAGAAGGGTAAAGTAATCCCAAGTTGCACTGCGGTTCCTACCTGTATCCAAATGATCAGACTGGTAGCATGTGTCTGAGAGCAAACGCAGGAACACGGGAACTCGGATCTACAAAGAGGGCTGTGCAAAATACAAACAACTTGTCTTCCTGAGGGACAGGTGTATTTTTCATGAAATTCCACTTGGAGTGGTTTGTTTTCAAGGGATAATAAGTTGATGATAGCAATAGAAACTGATTGCACGGAGATGGGCAATAGTCGCAAATCACTCTCATCTTCTGTGGCCAAATGGAAGCTCATTGTCCAGCTAAATCACACTTGATTCCCAGGGAGAATGTTTTAAGCAGATAGACAGGCAATGACCCTCACAAATGGTTGCATACAAGAATACAAATGCTTGATTTCAGACCTTTGTGCACACCTTAGAAATGAGGCACTTGTCCACAGCATAACACTGGGATTTCTCTCCATTTTGTCACATTTGTACTGGATGATGACTATTAAGTCCTCATTTATTAAGACTTGCACAGAACTTAGTTGCTTGTATCATGTTGACCTTTTCTTTCTCACTCTTTCTCTTTTTCACATTCTCCACAGGCTTCCACGGAGGGTTTCTTCAAATGAGATAAGGTGTAATTCTTTCTCTCTGTGTCTCTCTCACACAATTACCATTTATTTGGCTGAGGCATTGAACTAAGTGGCTTCCTTTTAGAGATTTATGCTGTATGTCTAAACCCATTCTAACCATCCTCTCATATGACTTTCCCCCGAGATATTTCCTCAAACAGCATTGGGAACAAAATCAGAAGTTTATTGAGTATTTATTTATTTATTTTTATTTACTTTGCTTATATACGGCAATTCTCAGCCCCGGGGGCGACTCACTGCGGTGTACAACATAGAATAACAAGGTGCAAAATACAAGACACAGTATAAAATAATCCACAATTCATCGTTATCAAAAACATCCTCATCAAAAACATCATCATTACTACAAAAGCCATTCCGTGTCGTCTCATCGTCAAAACCACAATCCAGTATCATTTTCCGTTGTTCCATTCCTATGGTCAATTACCAATCATTGCACTTCTCGTTCAAACGCCTTCTTAAACAGCCAGGTCTTTAATTTCCTGCGGAATATCATTAGGGAAGGAGTTAGTCTGATGTCCACGGGAAGGGTGTTCCACAGCCAAGGAGCCACCACCGAGAAGGCCCTATCTCTCATCCCCGCCAGCCGTGCCTGTGAAGCAGGCGGGATCGAGAGCAGAGCCTCCTCGGAAGATCTCAAAGTCCTCGTGGGCTCATAGGCCGAGAGGCGGTCAGTTAGGTATTTTGGGCCGGAACCGTTTAGGGCTTTATAGGCCAATGCCAGCACCTTGAATTGAGCCCGGTAGCAGATTGGCAGCCAGTGGTGCTGGTACAGCAAGGGGGTTGTATGCTCCCTGCGTCCCGCTCCTGTTAGTATCATGGCTGCCAGTTGGACCAGTTGGAGCTTCCGGGCCGTCTTCAAAGGCAACCCCACGTAGAGAGCGTTGCAGTAGTCTAAACGGGATGTAACCAGAGCGTGGACTACCGTGGCCAAATCAGAGTATGTGAACTGCAAATAAGTAGTCTCGGTATACACAGGTGAGGGTCACACACACACAAACACAAATGGATTGTAATGTTCACAATGTATGTGTACGAGGGTTGAATGAAAAGTAATGCCTCCACCTTCGTAACTCCACAACAGATGGCAGTACTGGTATGCAGCAGGTACTCGCTTGTTCAGTAGACTCTCCTCTACAGTTCCCTTTTGGCAGGAAGCCTTAGCATTTAATGGTTTTGAATTCCCACCATGAAATAAAGAGTCAGACACAAGAAAATGGCTCTAAAGGGCCATTTTCTGACCTATTTATTGAAAGAACTTGTAATAAGCTGTAGAGGGAAAATCTGTAAAAATGCAAAATAGAACTCATGGCTGGATGGCCACCTCGTGAGCCTAGTCCCTGAGCCAGGTTTCACTCCTTCTGACCACCTCCAAGTACAAGCGTGCACCAAGGATCCCGAAGGCCAACCACAATTCTTTGTCTGCACCTCTCGGCCGATCCTAGTTGGAAGGCCATCCTGAGGGCGCTCCCTCCCAAACCTCAGAGTTTGTCAAGAGTGAGAACCCTCCATCCAGCCCCAAGGGTATCTCCCATTTTATGAGAACTTATGGGGACTTTTGTGGGAGTCCACCCTTCACTCCCTAAAGCGGGGGTGCCACGGTGCCTACCATAACCATTTAACCTTTAACATGCCTTGGAAACTTATTAATACTCAGGGAAACCTATTTAAATGACACCACCCAAAAGCCAATTACCACACCCATCTGAAACAGTATGGGGTAGGCGAAAAAAACCTCAATGCAAACTTGGGGGAAAAAAATTCCTACCCGGCCCATGTGTGACCAGTCTATACTCACACTGTCCATAGGGAGGGAGGGTGGGTCACGCCGTCCAAAGGAAACTGAAAGAGAGGAACAGAGCAGCCTCACCCCACTTGCTGCTCCACCCCCTCACATGCACTTGGTTTGGGCTAGTTAGCTGGCCCAAACCAAGTCTGCCTCCTTCATGGGGTCATTCAAAATGCCCCCCCCCCCATATTAAGCTTTGCTTGGCTGCAGGTGGGGCGTGTTGTTAACGTGCGAAGTATGGAACCCTGTACAGACAGTCGGACAATGCGACTTAAGCAACATGCAGTCATTGAATTCTTGACAGCAGAAGGTATCACCCCAAAGGAGCTTCATCAGAGAATCATGTCTGACTCTAAGGTGAAGAGCCGGCATTGTCCATAGACACCTCCAAGGTCATGTGGCCGGCATGACTGCATGGAGTGCCGTTACCTTCCAGGCAGAGTGGTACCTATTGATCTACTTACACTTGCATGTTTTTGAACTGCTAAATTGGCAGAAGCTGGAGCTAACAGTGGGAGCTCACACCACTCCCTGGATTCAAACCACCAACATTTCGGTCAGCAAATTCAGCAGCTCAGTGGTTTAACCTACTGCACCACAGGGCTCTCCCCTAATATTGTACTTCTAGGTTATTCCAATCTTTATTTTTATTTATTTATTTACAGCTTTTCTATTCCGCCCTTCTCCTCACCCCGCAGGGGACTCAGGGCGGATTACAGTGTACACATATATGGCAAACATTCAGTGCCAATTTTGACATACAACGTATACAGACATAGAGGCTATTGAACTTTTCTGGCCGCCAGGGGAGCTGTCACTTTCATCATCCATCTGCGACACTGATGAAGTACTTCCGCATTCCCTGCATGATTTTTTGCTGGAGTGCTTTGCTGGAGTCTTTTTTTATGGCCTCATAAATTAGTTAATTTAGCCTCCCCACACAAGGTGGTACCTAATTTTCCTACTTGACAGATGCAACTGTTCGGGTTGCAAAGGTCGACAACAAGCTACACAATTGGTTGGAAACCTACTCCAACCGGGGCTGGCTTCGAACTCATGACCTGTTGGTCAGAGTGATCTTAATGTGGCTGATACTCAGCCAGCTGCGCCACAATCCCGGTTATTATTATTATTATTATTATTATTATTATTATTATTATTATTATTTGGCCTGCATAGAGACATGGACATTGTGCCTCTGGAAACTGGAAACTCCAGCAAAATAACAACACATACATCAGATGCACCTATAAATCTTTCAGTTTATAGGTGTAAATTAGCATCTTCAAAGGACATACACATCTGTCCATCTTTGTAGTCAGGGTCTCCATTTAGTGGTGTGTTTCCCCCAATTTTAGCAATATATAACTGGTCAGCTTCCTATCATTGCTTCCTTTGTTGAATTTGTCAGTTCTTGCTATGTAAATAGACTACACTGGATACAATTCAGATTGGAAGTGATTGATCCAAAAGGACTGGTTTCCACCAGTGTTATGAGTTGGGGAGATGAGAGAAGAAAGTAAGCAAGAGATTTCTTGAGTCCGAACTAAAAATGTTATGAGTTTAAAATGGATCAAACCAATCAGCTACGCCGTTCTCGTGAAACAAACTTTCTTGAATTTGCATCCTTCTGTCAATGGAACATGATTTGACATCTTTCATCGCCCTTTCATCCGAGACGCAAGTGCGAGAATGATGGGCTTTTGTAGGACAGGGAAGCCCTGCAGAAATAGACGATTAACAGCTTTCCAATACAAAGCTAATTGATAAAATCACCGCAACCCAGTTTGTATCTTTCTCCCCAAACAAAAGGGAATACTTCAGTTTGTTTGTTCCAAATATACTTGACACATTAATTTAACATGAAAAGAACGGTTTAATGAAGTCTGAAGAGAATTGCTATCTGCCCTTTGAATGAGTTATCTAAAATGCCACTTTATTATGCAAAGCTATGTAAAATAAATTGCATTCCAGCCCTTGTTCAAAAAGAAGCTTATCACAGCGCGATGTTTACAGAAAAAACGATGTGAAGATCTGGGGACTATTGCTCCACTTTAAAGACCAGGAGAAGAAGACGAAGACGAAAGCACCAATGGTCTTGCATTCGGAAGCAGCTAATTTCACATGCAGATAATTATCATCTTGCTTTGAAATGCGATTAAGTGCAATTATATTCAGCAAAAAAAGATACACTGAAAAATGAACACAAAATATAAGCACTGGCTCATACTGAGGCAGTAGTGAGGGAATGCACCTAAAGTTCAACAGATTTCCATCCCTAGTCCAAGGGTGAGGAATGTCCTGTCTTTGAAATTTTGTTAGCTGCCATTACCCACAATAATATTATATATATATATATATATATATATATATATATATATATATATATATATATAAATGCTCTGTGCGTAATGAATACCTTAAAAACAAAAGAACCAGTGAACGAAATCACACCAGATTTGCCAACAAAACATCTCACAACATAAGGAGTGACTATCGCTCCAAAACTTATGATTTTGTCATTTGAGAGTTGTAGTTGCTGGGATTTATAGGTCACCTATAATCAAAGAGCATTCTGCACTCCACCAATGATGGAATTGAACCAAACTTGGCACACAGGACTCCCATGAGCAACAGAAATGCAGACTGTGCAAGGAAGTGGATGAAACCATGGGCCATCTCCTCAGCTGCTGCAAGAAAATTACTCAAACAGACTACAAACAGAGGCACAACTCTGTGGCCCAAAGGATTCATTGGAACGTATGTCACAAGTACCACCTGCCAGTAGTAAAGAATTGGTGGGATCATAAACATGCAAAGGTAGTGGAAAATGAACACGTAAAATACTGTGGGGCTTTCGAATCCAGACTGACAATGTTTTGGAACACAATACGCCAGACATCATGATTGTGGAAAATAAAAAAGTTTGGATCATTTATGTTGCCATACCAGGTGACAGTTGCATTGAGGAAAAACAACAGGAAAAACCATGATCAGGACCTCAAAATCGAACTGCAAAGGCTCTGGCATCAACCAGTACAGGTGGTCCCAGTGGTCATGGGCACACTGGGTGCCGTGCCAAAAGATCTCAGCCAGCATTTGAAAACAAAAAAAAACATTGAAAAAATCACGACCTGTCAACTGCAAAAGGCCACCTGACTTGGATCTGTGCACATCATTCGAAAATACATCACACAGTCCTAGACACTTGGGAAGCATTCAACTTGGGATTTTGTGACACAAAATCCAGCATAGAGATCATGTTTGCTGTGACATACTGTGGTTTTGTGGCAGTATAATAATAATAATCACCCTAAACTACATACCCGAGAATTCTGCAGGAGGCAGCAACTGGACTTAATGTACATTTATTGTGTTTCATTATACTTCTAGTGTGATGAGGTATAATGAAACACAAGCCTTAAATCTATGGAATTATTCAAATAGCTTAAAAACAGAAAATTAACAAATGATTTCCATTTGACAATTAAAAAAAAAGTTCAAAATCTGTTCTTAGACCCGTAGTAAAGGTAAAGGTTTTCCCTTGAAATTAAGTCCAGTAGTGTCCAATTCTGAGGGATGGTGCTCATCTCCGTTTCTAAGTCAAAGAGCCAGTGTTGTCCATAGACACCTACAAGGTCATGTGGCCAGCATGACTGCATGGAGTGTCGTTATCTTACTGCTGGAGTGGTACCTATTGATGTATTAAAGCTTGTGCGCCAGCTGCGCCCGTACCTTGGGAAGTCTGACTTGGCCACGGTGGTCCATGCTCTGGTTACATTCCCGTCTAGACTACTGCAACGCTCTCTACGTGGGGTTGCCTCTGAAGACTGTTCAGAAGCTTCAACTAGTCCAACGAGCGGCAGCCAGACTGCTAACAGGAGCTAGGTACAGAGATCATACGACCCCTCTGTTACGCCAGCTCCACTGGCTACCCATTAGCTTCCGGGTACAATTCAAAGTGCTGGTTTTGACCTATAAAGCCCTAAACGACTCCGGCCCAGTCTACCTGTCCGAACGGATTCTCCCCTATGAACTATCAAGATTATTAAGATCTTCCGGGGGGGGGGGGGGGGGCTGCTCTTGGTCCCACCAGCCTCGCAATCGCGTCTGGTGGGAACGAGGGACAGGGCCTTCTCAGTGGTGGCTCCCCGGCTTTGGAACTCCCTCCCACTAGAGATCAGATCTGCTCCCTCCTTCTTGACTTTCAGGAAACTAATAAAGACCTGGCTGTGGAATGTGGCTTTTAAGGACTGATCTCATAACCTTCGTCCATATGGAAGGAGGAGGATGAACTGTGACTATGACCGTGATTGTATGACGATTTGGCTTGGGTAATGAGATGATTATGTTTTTACTGTATGATTTTAATCTGTAATGTTGATGTACTTTGTTTTTGTATATTATTGTAATTTGCATATATGCTGTAAACCGGCCTGATTCCCTCGTCGAGGTGAGAAGACCGGTATAGAAAACTTCTAAATAAATAAATAAATATTCACATTTTCATGTTTTCTAACTGCTAGGTTGGCAGAAGCTGGGACCAGAGGTGGCCCTAGGTAATTTTCAACGGTAAGCAAACAGTATTTTGGTGCCTCCCCCCCCCCCCCCCCAACCAATCACTGATATATATTTTCTGTTCGTCGTGGGAGTTCTGTGTGCCATATTTGGTTCAATTCCATCATTGGTGGAGATCAGAATGCTCTTTGATTGTAGGTGAACTATACATCCCAGTAACTACAACTCGCATATGTCAAGGTCTATTCTCCTCCAAAAGCGCCTCAAGAACTCCAAAACTTAAGGTCAATGCCCACCAAACTCTTTCAGTATTTTCTGTTGCTCATGGGAGTTCTGTGTACCAAGTTTGGCTCAATTTCATCATTGGTGGAGTTCAGAATGCTCTTTGATTGTAGGTGAACTATACATCCCAGCAACTGCAACTCCCAAATGTCAAGGTCTATTTTCCCCAAACTCTTCCAGGGTTTCATATTTTGGGCATATTGAGTATCCGTGCCAAGTTCAGTCCAGATCCATCATTGTCTGAGTCCACAGTGCTCTCTGGATGTAGGTGTGCTACATCTCCAAAACTCAAGGTCAATGTCCACCAAAGCCTTCCAGAATTTTCTGTTTGTCATAGGAGTTCTGTGTACCAAGTTTGGCTCAATTTCATCATTGATGGAGTTCAGGATGCTCTTTGATTGTAGGTGAACTATACATCCCAGTAACTACAACTTGCATATGTCAAGGTCTATTTTCCCCCAAGAGCGCCCCTGGGCAAAATCAAAAGGCATGGCCCGACTTACCGAGCCAAAGAAGTTGTGGTGCAGGGCGTCCCCCACCGCCATTCTTGCCTTGGGGGGGGGGCTTCTTCCTCCCAGAAGCCCCCTCTGATGGCGGGAAGGATTCCCGCCGGCAGGTCAATGGGCCAATGGCCAACTGACCACGCCCACCACGGGTGAGGCCGGAGCTGGCCTCTCCCTCCTTGTGGGCACCCCAGCAGGCACTCGGCCTGCAACAGCTGATCCATCCCACCCACCCTGTATGCGGTTTATGTTTTCATTGGCAGTTAATTTTGTTGGTGTTTACCTTGTCGATAAAATAGTGAAGAGTAGAGACATCAGACTGGCAACAAAGATCTGCCTAGTCAAAGCCATGGTATTCCCTGTAGTCACCTACGGATGTGAGAGCTGGACCTTAGGGAAGGCTGAGCCAAGGAAGATCGATGCTTTTGAACTGTGGTGTTGGAGGAAAGTGCTGAGAGTGCCTTGGACTGCGAGAAGATCCAACCAGTCCATCCTCCAGGAAATAAAGCCCGACTGCTCACTGGAGGGAAAGATACTAGAGACAAAGTTGAAGTACTTTGGCCACATCATGAGGAGACAGGAAAGCCTGGAGAAGACAATGATGCTGGGGAAAGTGGAAGGCAAAAGGAAGAGGGGCCGACCAAGGGCAAGATGGATGGATGGCATCCTTGAAGTGACTGGACTGACCTTGAAGGAGCTGGGGGTGGTAACGGCCGACAGGGAGCTCTGGCGTAGGCTGGTCCATGAGGTCACGAAGAGTCGGAGACGACTGAACGAATGAACAACAACAACCTTGTCATGGTTACCTGTTAACAGTTACTTGTTTGTTTTATGCTCCTTGTCACAACTCCTTGTTGGCGTGGGGCATGGGCCCTGGATCTGGTTTGGTACCCCCCCTAGCGGAAAGGGGGGACGCCCGGTGGTCCCAGGGGTGCCGAGTTGCATTTGCCCGGTATTGTGTCGGCGACACCCTGGTGTGTGCGGGATCGGGTAGTATTGGGCTGCCCGATCATGATCCAGGACCCATGCTTGACTGCCAACCCTTGTTCCTGTTATCAATAAATGAGTTGTGGCCATTGTTCATCCCACATCATGTGTGAGCGTACTTCTTGGGTTGGCTGTGGGAGGTGTATCGCACTTGCACACGCAACTATACTGCAAATGCTTAATTTGCATAATGGGTTGAGCTGCCCCTGGCTGGAACTAACAGCGGGAGCTCATGCCGCTCCCTGGATTCGAACCAGCAACCTTTTGGTCAGCAAGTCCAGCAGTTCAGCAGTTTAAGCTGCTGCACTACCAGGGGCTCCAAGGCCCCATAGGCTTTGATAAAAAACCACATGTTAAGCTGGAAAAAATTGAGGATCATTGCCAAGGGAAAAAGATTTCTCACCCGAAACGGACTCTTTCCCACATTTCCACGTAATGTATTGCTCCCATACAAAGGGGGCCCTCCCTGAGATGTCATGCGGATATTGCTGTTGTACAAAACTGCCCTTTGTGCTTGATCTTGTTGAATAATTAAAACATGATGCCCTTGTCTACACTTTCAAAAGCCTTAATTTTATCCGTCATTTTTACAAAAATAAAAACATGGAATTGGGTTACTGCTTGTTATTCCTGTGGCATTCTCATACATAATTTATTGTTTGATATTTCCTTCTCCCTTTTTCTTCTTCTTCTTTTTATTTTCCCCTTTTCTTTTCTCTCCCCCGTTTGTACAAAATAACTCGGAACGTGGCTTCTGGCACTAACTGGCTGGTGGAAAGTGATTTTTATCATGCAGAGCCAAATAAAGTGTAGCGGATAAACAATATGTATTCATTGTGATAGATGCTTTAGTCCCAACAAGTTCCCGAGGCGTTGTCAATGACAGAGTACCTCCTCTTCTCCGTGCCTCCTTTCCCTTCCTTCTGCGTGTCATCTCCTATGCAAGGTTTGGTTTGCTGATAACTTAATAATGCCTTAAGGAAGGAGGAAGGTGAAAAGAATAGAAAGGGAGATGAGATGAGGGAGAGGAGGAGACCTGAGAAGTCGGGGTGAAGAGAACGAGATCACATAAGGCTTTGCACTTGTGCACAAGCAAGGCATTTCCAGTCTTGATTCATGGGCAAAAGGGAAACACTTGGTGAGAAAATGGCAGATGAAAAGGCACAAGCCATGAAGACAGTCAGTTTTTGTTTTTTTGTCGTGTCAGGAGCGACCTGAGAAACTGCAAGTCGCTTCTGGTGTGAGAGAATTGGCCGTCTGCAAGGACGTTGCCCAGGAGACGCCCGGATGATTTGATGTTTTATCATCCTTGTGGGAGGCTTCTCTCATGTCCCCGCATGAGGAGCTGGAGCTGATAGAGGGAGCTCATCTGCCTCTCCCTGGATTCGAACCTGCAACCTGTCGGTCTTCAGTCCTACCGGCACAGGGGTTTAACCCACTGCACCACTGGGGGCTCCTAAGACAGTCAGTGACATCAAGGAAATAATAATAATAATAATAATAATAATAATAATAATAATAATAATAATCCTCAGCTGCTGCAAGAAGATCGCGCAGATGGACTCCAAGCAGAGGCATAACACCGTTGCTCAGATGATTCATTGGAACTTGTGCCACAAATACCATCTGCCTGTGACAAAGAACTGGTGGGCCAGAAAAAGCTACAGAAAATGAGCACGCCAAACTCCTCTGGGACTTCTGAATTCATACAGACAGAGTTTTGGAGCATAATACTCCTGACCTCACAATCGTGTTAAAAAACAAAGTATGGACCACCAAACGCAGCGCCCAAACAAGAATCAAGGAATATGAAAGGCACTGCAAACTACTCCAACCAGAGAAATCAGCCATAGCAGAGCACCTGATGAACCAACCTGGACACAGCATATTATTTGAGAACACAGAAATGCTGGACCACACCAACAACCACCATGTCAGGCTACACAGAGAAGCCATTGAAATCCACAAGCATGTGGACAATTTCCACAGAAAGGAAGAGACCATGAAAATGAACAAAATCTGGCTACCAGTATTAAAAAACTCTAAAATTACAACAGCAAAACAACAGAGAGGAAACAACCAGGCACAGATTAACACCTCCCAGCAAGAGATTTTCCCAGGCTCAGCCAGGCCTTCAAATGCTAATGAAGGTGATCAGCTGAAACATTCACACCTAACTGCAGCAGGGAAGAGCTCCTTGCCCCACCCCAGCCATTCCACAGATATATAAACCCATTGTCCTAATTCCAACAGACCTCACTACCTCTGAGGATGCTTGCCATAGATGCAGGCGAAACATCAGGAGAAATGCCTCTAGAACATGGCTCTATAGCCCGAAAAAAAACCCACAAGAACCTAGTGATTCCAGCCATGAAAGCCTTCGACAATACAAAGTATGGATAGTTGATGTTGTAATCCCAGGGGACAGCAGGATTGAAGAGAAACAACTAGAAAAGCTGACACGATATGAGGATTTAAAGATTGAACTGCAAAGACTCTGGCAGAAGCCAGTCAAGGTGGTCCCAGTGGTGATCAGTACACTGGGTACAGTGCCTAAAGACCTTGGCCTGCACTTAAACACAATTGGCACTGACAAAATTACCATCTGCCAGCTGCAAATGGTCATCTTACTGAGATCTGCACACATTCTTTCCCAATACGTCACACAGTCCTAGACACTTGGGAAGTGTCCAGCGTGTGATCCAAAACAAAGCCAGCAGAAAGATGTTTGATGTGGACTCATGTTATTGTGTTTCAAATAATAATAATAATGTATTGTCCAAGGCTTTCATGGCCGGAATCACTGGGTTGTTGTAGGTTTTTCCGGGCTATATGGCCATGCTCTGAAGGCAATTTTTCTCCTCACGTTTCGCCTGCATCTATGGCAAGCATCCTCAGAGGTTGTGAGGTCTGTTGGAAGTAGGAAAAATGGGTTTATATATCTGTGGAATGACCAGGGTGGGACAAATGACTTTTGTCTGCTGGAGCTAGCTGTGAATGTTTCAGCTGATCACCTTGATTTGCATTCGATGGCTTGGCAGCGCCTGGGGGGAATCTCTTGTTGAGAGTGATTTTATGTGCCTGTTTGTTTCCCCTCTGTTGTTTTGCTGTTGTGATTTTTGAGTCCTTTAATACTGGTAGCCAGATTTTGTTCATTTTCATGGTTTCTTCCTTTCTGTTGAAATTGTCCACATGCTTGTGGATTTCAATGGCTTCTCTGTGTCGTCTGATATGGTGGTTGTGAGAGTGGTCCAGCACTTCTGTGTTCTCAAATAATATGCTGTGTCCAGGTTGGTTCATCCGGTGCTCTGCTATGGCTGATTTCTCTGGTTGGAGTAGCAACTCAAAACTTACAACAGTGAAACAACAGAGGGGAAACAAACAGGCACATAAAATCACTCTCAACAAAAGATTCTCCCCAGGCGCTGCCAAGCCATTGAATGCTAATCAAGGTGATCAGCTGAAACATTCACAGCTAGCCCCAGCAGACAAAAGTCCTTTGTCTCACCCTGGTCATTCCACAGATATACAGGGTTAGTCAAAATGCATAGGCCAATAAGCCATTCAATTGAATGGCTTATTGGCCTATGCATTTTGACTAACCCTGTATAAACCCACTTTTCCTACTTCCAACAGACCTCACTACCTCTGAGGATGCTTGCCATAGATGCAGGCGATACGTCAGGAGAGAATGCCTCTAGACCATGGCCATATAGTCCGAAAAAACCTACAACAACCCAATAATAATAATGATAATTATTATTATTATTATTATTATTATTATTATTATTATTTGCAAAGCTGGCACAATATGGGGATTTAAAGATTGAACTGCAAAGACTCTGGCACAAGCCAGTCAGGGTGGTCCCAGTGGTGATCAGCACACTGGGTACAGTGCCTAAAGACCTTGGCCTGCACTTAAAAACAATCGGCGCTGACAAAATTACCATCTGTCAGCTGCAATGGCCACTCTATCTCCCCAAGGGGACTCGGGGTAGATTCCAACAAACAAACAACCCCTCCCCCCCCCCAAAAAAAAAGACCACAAAGGCAAACATTCAATGCTTCAGGAACTTGATCAAGCTGGAAGGATTCCACTAAAATGCTGTAGTATTTCAGAGGAATATGGATGTTGAAATATTCCTCAAATATCTTTTGAATCTTTGCTATATGTGTATGTATTTTGGATTTCTGTGTATGGTTGTGAAAGCTAGAGCCTGGAGAAAGCTGGCAGGAAGAAGACCAATTCATTGGAAATGTGGAGGAAAGTTCTGAAGATACAATGGACTGCCAAGAAGATAGGTAAAGGTAAAGGTTTTTACCTTGACATCCCTTGACATTGGGAAGACAGGCGGACAAACATCAGCGTGCTGGAAGAATCAAAGACCACCAGCATCGAAGCAATGGTTCTCCGCCATCAACTCCACTGGACCGTCCACGTTGTCCGGATGCCCGACCACCGTCTCCCAAAGCAGTTGCTCTACTCCGAACTCAAGAATGGAAAACGGAATGTTGGAGGACAGGAAAAGAGATTGAAAGATGGGCTCAAAGCCAACCTTAAAAACTCTGGCATAGACACTGAGAACTGGGAAGCCCTGACCCTTGAGCGCTCCAGCTGGAGGTCAGCTGTGACCAGCAGTGCTGCAGAATTTGAAGAGGCACGAATGGAGGTTGAAAGAGAGAAACGTGCCAAGAGGAAGACGCGTCAAGCCAACCCCAACCGGGACTGCCTTTCACCTGGAAACAAATGCTCTCACTGTGGGAGAAGATGCAGGTCAAGAATAGGGCTCCACAGCCACCTACAAACCCAACCCCAGGACACCGAACTTGAAGGACCATCATCCTCGGACTACGAGGGATCACCTAAGTATGTAAGTCATGTCCGACTGGGTGGTGGTGCTCATCCCCATTTCTAAGCCAAAGAGGAAACTGTATGTGGCTTTTTGGTGCATGTGTAGTTCACGTCTTAGCCAGCCCCTATGGAAAAGGGAATATCTCCAAACAGCTAATTAAACATATGCAAACATGAGAAATTCATGAACGAGCAAGCAATGCATCTTTCTGTAATTACTATGAAATTTGCATATGACATCTCTTTATGGGAAGAGGGGGAATTTGAAGATGTTGAATTATTCACTTGCTATAGTACTACCATCAGGAGGGATAATGTTTGTTTTTAAAAGATGAAGAGGTGTAGCACAGTGACATTCATGCCACGCTGTGCGTGAAAGAGCAACAGTCCTGTTCGCAGTTTCTACACATTCAGCCAGATGTTGGTGTCTTGATAGGTCTTCCATAAAGCAGAGGCCAGGTGAGTTTAGAGAAGTCATCGTCCACAGGGGCCAGAGTAAAGTTCTTGCAAAGTTAGCTTCTTTTTCTGGGTTCTTGTAGGTTTTTTAGGCTATATGGCCATGTTCTAGAAGCATTCTCTTCTGACATTTTGCCTGCATCTATGGTAAGCATCCCCAGAGGTTGCGAGGTCTGTTGGAAACTAGGGAAATTGGGTTTATATATCATCTCCTTTGGGATGACACCTTCTGCTGTCAAGAATTCAATGACTGCACGTTGCTTAAGTCACATTGACCGATCATCTGCGCAGGATTCCATACTTCACACTTTAACAACACAACCATTCAATGCTAAGGCTTCCCACCAAAATGGAACTGTAGAGGAGGGTCTACTGAACAAGCCAGTACCTGCAGCATACCAGTACTGCCATCAGTTGAGGAGTTACGAAGGTGGAGGCATTAATTTTCATTCAACCCTCGTAAGTTTAGGGTGGGAAGGTCCAGGGTGGGAGAAAGAACTCTTGTCTGTTGGAGCTAGCCGTGAATGTTTCAATTGGCCACCTTGATTAACATTTAATGGCGTGGCAGTTTCAAAGTCTGGCTTCTTACTGCTTAGGAGAATCCTTTGTTGAGAGGTGATTAGCTGTCCCTGATTGTTTCTTGTTTGGAGTTCCCCTGTTTTTGCATATTGGTCTTTATTTACTATTATGATTTTAGAGTTTATTCTAAATACTGGTAGCCAGATTTTGTTCATTTTCAAGGTTTCTTCCTTTCTGTTGAAATTGTCCACATGCTTGTGGATTTCAATGGCTTCTCTTTGTAGCCTCAGCCTGACATGGTAGTTTCTAGATTCCACAGATATATGAACCCAATTTCCCTGGTTTCCAACAGACCTCACAACTTCTGAGGATGCCTGCCATAGATACAGGCGAAACATCAGGAGAGAATGCTTCTGGAACATGGCCATACAGCCCAAACAAAAAATTACAACAACCTAGTGATTTTAATTACTGAAATTTGTACATAATCAACTAATGGTCTAATTATAGATTCCCTCTCAAAGAAGGCTTGGTTGGTCCCCTCTCTGTTCTCTTGACAGTTTTTAAGTGTGGCTTGTTACTGTCTGGGAAATTTCTTTGTTGAGAGGTGATTAGCTGTCCCTGGTTGTTTCTTGTTTGGAGTTCCCCTGTGTTTGAGTTGTTTTTTTATTTACCGTTATAATTTTAGAGTTTTTTAATACTGGTAGCCAGATTTTGTTCATTTTCATGGTTACTTCCTTTCTGTTGAAATTGTCCACATGCTTGTGGATTTCAATGGCTTCTCTGTGTCACCTGAGACATGGTGGTTGTTGGAGAGGTCCAACATTGCTGTGTTCTCAAATAATATGCTGTGTCCAGGTTGGTTCATCAGGTGCTCTGCTATGGCTGACTTCTCTGGTTGACGTAGTGTGCAGTGCCTTTCATGTTCCTTGATTCGTGCCTGGGCAATGCTGCTGTGTTTGGTGGTCCCTCTGTAGACTTGTCCACAGCTGCATGGTATACGGTAGACTCCTGCAGAAGTGAGAGGATCCCTCTTGTCCTTTGCTGAACGAAGCATTTGTTGGATTTTCTTGGTGGGTCTGTAGATAGTTTGTATGTTGTGTTTCCTCATCAGCTTCCCTCTGCGGTCAGTGGTTCCCTTGATGTATGGCAGGAACACTTTTCCTCTGGGTGGATCTTCATCTTGACTCACATGGCTTCTTCTCGGTTGTCTTGCAGCTCTTCTGATGTCTGAGGTGGAGTCTCCATTGGCCTGGAGAGCCCTGTTTAGGTGGTCCAGTTCATCTTGGAGGAGGTGGGCTTCGTAGATTCTTTTTCCATGATCTTCCAGGGCTTTAATGGTGCTTCTTTTTTGACTTGGGTGATGGTTGGGTATAGAGCTTCTTTCCTCTACACCAGTGTTTCTCAACCTTCCTTATGTTGTGACCTCTTAATACAGTTCCTCAAGTTGTGGTGACCCTCAACCATTAAATTATTTTCATTGCTACTTCATAACTGTAATTTCGCTACTGTTATGAATCATCATGTAAATATCCGATATGCAAGTTGTATTTTCATTCACTGGACCAAATTTGGCACAAATACCTGATATGCTCAAATTTGAATACTGGTGGGGTTAGCGGGGTAGTTGATTTTGTCATTTGGGAGTTGTAATTGTAATTGCTGGGATTTATAGTTAACCTAAAATCAAAGAGCATTCTGAATTCCACCAATGATGGAGTTGAACCAAACTTGGCACACAGAACTCCCATGACCAACAGAAAATAATGGAAGGGTTTGGTGGGCACTGACCTTGAGTTTGGGAGTTGCAGTTCACCTACAACCAGAGAGCACTGTGGATTCAAACAATGATGGATATGGACAAAAATTGGCACGAATACTCAATATGCACAAATGTGAACACTGGAGGAGTTTAAGGAAAATAGACCTTGAAATTTGGGACTTGTAGTTGCTGGGATTTATAGTTCACCTACAATCAAAGACCATTCTGAAGTCCACCAACAATGTAATTGAACCAAACTTGGCACACAGACCCCCATGACCAACAGAAAATTCTGTGTTTTCTGATGGTCTTTGGCGATCCCTCAGACACCCCCTCATGATCCCTCCAGCGGTCCTGACCTCCAGGTTGAGAAATGCTGCTCAACACCAAGTCTGAAACTTCAGGGCAGTGTAAAATCCTCCCAGAGTAAAATTAAGCAAGTCTCTTCTCCTTCACTGCTACAGCTATGGCTCAAAATTATGCATTATGGATGACCTGTCAAGACCCTTGGCTATGTATTTTTCTTCAGCTGTGGATTTATGCCTCGTGGGCCATCATTCTTGTTGTGTTCTTGTAGGCCTTCCTGTCATTTCCAATTAGGAATAATTGATCATTTGTTTGAATTAGCATATCTTTCTGATGTTTGTTCAACATTTCAATACATTCCACAGCTTCGTTGCAAAGTTTGCATAACACAATTAATGTTTGCCTATAAAATGTACGCAATGCAACTTACAGGATTTCTATCAGAATATGGTCCTAAAGGGGATTTCCAAAAGAACATATATAGTCTTACCTATATCCAATTTGTAACATCAGACCTCCATCAGACCATGGCACAAGGGGCACCACTATCGGACATAAGGCAGTCCTTCCTTGTCCATGCTTTCACTACAGGTTCTGCCCTACCATGGGTATGATGAAGGCTTTGGCACAGAAAGTAGCTACTGGAATGTTTTGGAGAGAGAATAACTGTATGTAATGTGCCTGCTTTGGATGTTCTATGGTGGCTTGTTGCCTTCAAGTACATTGAGGGTGGCTACCCATTGCCATTGTTGATAAAAGGTTCAATTACCAATCCAGTTTATTTTCTTGTGCATACAATGGAAAGGAGGAAGCCATCTTGTTCTCTGCCTCAAACAGCAAAAGAGCTTGGTCTGGTCCTCTTGTAGATCTATTAATGCAGTGTTTCTCAAGCTTCCTAATGGCATGACCCCTTAATACAGTTCCTCGTGTTGTGGTGACCCCCAACCATAAATTTATTTTCATTGCGACTTTATAACTGTAATTTTGCTACTGTCATGAATCATAATGCAAACATCTGATATGCAGGATGTATTTTCATTCACTGGACCAAATTTGGCACAAATACCCTGGTGGGGTGGGGGGTGGGGGTTGATTTTGTCATTTGGGAGTTGTGATTGTTGGAATTTATAGTTCACCTACAACCAAAGAGCATTCTAAACTCCACCAACGATGAAAGTGAACCAAACTTAGTACACAGAACTTCCCTGACAATACTGGAAGGGTTTGGTGGGCATTTTGGAGTTGTAGCTCACCTACATCCAGAGAGCACTGTGAACTCAAACAATGATGGATCTGGACCAAACTTGGCATGGATACTCAATATGTCCAAATGTGAACACTGGGGGATTTTGGGAAAAATAGACCTTGTCATTTGGGAATTGTAGTTGCTGGGATTTATAGTTCACCTACAATCAAAAAGCATTCTGAACCCCACCAAGGATAGAATTGGACCAAACTGCCCACACAAAACCCCCATGAGCAACAGAAAATACTGTGTTTTCTGATGGTCATTGGCGACCCCTCTGACACCCCTTTGTGCCCCCCCCCCCCCGGGGTCCTGACCCCCAGGTTGAGAAACACTGCATTAATGCTTTAAATAGTTGTTTCTCAACTTTTTTTAACAGGGACCACTAGACTAGGGACCACTTAACCAGGGATCACCTTGACCAGGGACTACTCTCCAACATTAGTGCCAAAAAGGTTACGAATCTGTTTTTGGCCAATTTCAGGTTTGAATTGTCATGAGTAACTTTTCAATAACTTTAAAACTTTGGATTACGATTTCCATTGTGAGAGTGTACATCAGATTACAGAAAAACATCTAGACAAAGAATGACATTGGGCATACAGACAAATAGCTAGTTTATGGTAGTCACAAAAATAAAGTTTCTGGAGTATAGCAACTACTTTTAAAGTAAGGACCACACAATTAAACAGTAAATAACACATTCAAGCCAGGAACATAATATATATATATTTCAAATTTTGTAACATAGTTGTTGTTTTTTTACTTTGCTGAATACTTTTTAAACTTACGAGGGTTGAATGAAAAGTAATGCCTCCTCTTTGTAACTCCTCAACAGATGACATTACTAGTATGCGGCAGGTACTGGCTTGTTCAGTAGACTCTCCTCTACAGTTCCATTTTGGTGGGAAGCCTTAGCATTGAATGGTTGTGTTGCTAATGTGCAAAGTATGAAACCTTGCGCAGACAGTTGGTCAATGCGACTTAAGCAATGCGACTTAAGCTTAAGCAATGGGAAGCCATTGAAGTCTTGATAGCAGAAGGTGTCACCCCAAAGGAGATTCATCAGAGAATGCAAGCTGTTTATGGTGATTGTGTTGATGTGAGTACTGTGCATCATTGGGTGAGTAAGTTTAAAATTTTTGAGGTGGGAACATCTTACTTGCATGACAAACAAAGAGTTGGACATCCTGTGACAGCAACCACATAGTTTCACAAGCAAAAGGTTGACAGATTAATTCAGGATGATCGTTGCATCACTCAGAGAGAAATTTCAAGCATAATTGGCATTTTACAAGAACATGTGGGTCACATTATTGCTTTGCTTGGATATTGGAAGATCTGTGCACGATGGGTACCCAGGATGCTGACGCCTGAAATGAAAGCTCACAGACTTTAAACTTCAGAGACTGGATCTCACCATCGTACGGCATCTTCCATACAGTCCAGATTTAGCACCGTCTGACTTCCATCCATTCCTGATAATGAAAGAAGATCTGCGGGGACATCATTACGCTTCTGACGGAGACGTTGAGAGAACTGTGAGACGCTCATTGCAGCTTCAGAAAACTAGTTCATTGTTGGCAGAAATGTATCCAGTTGTCTGGTGATGATGTGGAAAAGTGAATAGTGGTAGTTAAAGAGCACATTCTAGGGATTATTTCTGTGTTTGATTTATGAAAATATTCCCATCCAAATCCAAGCAATGAAGGTGGAGGCATTACTTTTCATTCAACCCTCGTAGATGTTAAGAATTGAACTGGGGTCTTTTGACATGCAAAACATGTGCTCTCCCACTCAGCCGTGACCCTTCCCTTACTCATTCTAGATCAATGTGGGGAGAATTTTGCTATTGGCAGAAAGTTTAGGAAAGACTGTGACAGATCATTTAATTCTGGCTTTCATTATAACCACATTAACCATGATGCATTATTTTGATATTTAAGGGATCTGATTGTCAATTAGCTTTTATGAGGAATTATGTGTTGTTGTTAGTCATCTATCGATCATTAGTCTTCTCTTTCATCAGGAACCGCGTGTTTAAAATGTACAACAACCGACTTTTGTTGTGATCTGTCTGATATCTAATGCTCCAAAGAAAGGACGGCGCCTTAGAGGTCATCGGGAAAGAGCTTCCCTCTTCTCTGCACCAAAGTGGGTCTCCACTGTTTCCCGCTAATTATTTGCTGTAATTTAAATTTCAGCTAAGACGTTATTTACAGAAGCCTAAATAGCAACATTGTTGTTTTAATTGCTTCAGAAATCATAAGTAGGTTTACGGAATTGAAATAAATGGATAATTACTCTAAAAAGTAGGCCATCACATTCTACGAGCCATTAGGGAGGAAATATTAAGTGGAATCCATCAGATTGAAGTTCAAATCTAGACAAAGCTCAGACTTTAAGAGTCACTTCACTTCACTTAGGCAATCCCTCATTGTCTGAGTAGGGTCAGTGTTCTGGCGGTGGGTCCGTAGGTGACTGTGGAGACCTATTCTTGACCTGCATGTTCTCCTGCAGTGAGCGCATTGGTTTCCAGGTGGAAGGCGGTCCCAGTCGGGGTTGGCATGATGCACCTTCCTCTTGGCACGTTTTTCTCTTTTACACTCCATTCGTGCCTCTTCAAATTCTACAGCACTGCTGGTCACAGCTGACCTCCAACTGGAGTGCTCAAGGGCCAGGGCTTCCCAGTTCTCAGTGTCTATCCCAGAGCTTTTAAGGTGGGCTTTGAGCCCATTTTTTAAATCTCTTTTCCTGTCCTCTAACATTCCATTTTCTGTTCTTTTTTATATATATTAATTTTTTATTGAATTTCTTTGTAAAAAACATTTAACAACACATACAAAAAGTACAAATCACAACATTGTGATAACCTCTACTATTTGCCCTACGGCTTAAAATGTGTGTCAGCTGCGCCCGTACCTTGGGAAGTCTGACTTGGCCACGGTAGTCCACGCTCTGGTTACATCCCGTTTAGACTACTGCAACACTCTCTACGTGGGGTTGCCTTTGAAGACGACCGGGAAGCTTCAATTGGTCCTTCCCTGATGATATTCCTCAGGAAATTAAAGACTTGGTTGTTCAAGAAGGCGTTCGAACAAGAAGTGCAATGAGTGGTAATAACTATAGGAATGGAACAACGGAAAATGATACTGGATTGTGATTTGGACGATGAGACGACAATGAATGGTTTCTGTAGTAATGATGATGTTTTTGTATAATGCTGTACTGTGAATTGTTTTTATACTGTGTTGAATTCTGTTCTTCTTATGTTGTACACCGCTGTGAGTCGCCCCCGGGCTGAGAACAGTGGTATATAAGCAAAGTAAATAAATAAAATATCTACCACAGTAGTTAATTGGGTATTTTCCTTCGTATCTCTTAAATTCTCGCTTATTTCTCCCTTCCCAATATTATTGTCCATAAATACATTGTGTTCTTGCCTACCTTTCTACCTACCCTCTTCCTTACCTCCCCCCCCCCCCATAACACATTGCCTTAACTATACATATAAATACATTAAATACATTTAAATTCCTCTTGACTTTTAGGGTCTTCAAGCGAACATATATTTAATTTCTTATTGAACTAGTCTTATCTAGTGGTTAATCACTAACCTATTTTGTGCTCACGTTCAGGATTCTTCTCCATTTTCTGTTCTTGAGTTCGGAATAGAGCAACTGCTTTGGGAGACGGTGGTCGGGCATCCAGACAAAGTGGCCGGCCCAGCGAAATTGATCGCGGAGGAGCATCGCTTCAGTGCCGGTGGTCTTTGCTTCTTCCAGCACGCTAACATTTGTCCACTTGTCCTCCCAAGAGATTTGTAGGATTTTTTGGAGACAAAGCTGATGGAATCGTTCCAGGAGTTGCATGTGACATCAAGGCCTATTTTCCCCAAACTATGAAGAATGGAAGGCTGAGAGGAGACATGATAGCCATGGTATGTGAGAGGAAGTCATAGGGAGGAGGGAGCAAGCTTGTTTTCTGCTTCCCTGGAGACTAGGATGCAATGGAGCAATGGCTTCAAACTACAAGAAAGGAGATTCCATCTGAACATTAGGAAGAACTCCCTGACTGTGAGAGCCGTTCAGCAGTGGAACTCTCTGCCCCGGAGTGTGGTGGAGGCTCCTTCTTTGGAGGCTTTGAAACAGAGGCTGGATGGCCATCTGTCAGGGGAGCTTTGAATGCCATTTTCTTGCTTCTTGGCCGAATGGGGGTTGGACTGGATGGCCCATGAGGTCTCTTCCAACTCTAGGATTCTAGGATCCTAGTTGGAGGGTACGGAGTAACCTAATGAACTGGGTTGTTGTAGGTTTTTTCGGGCTGTATGGCCATGGTCTAGAGCAGTGATTGGCAACTTTCTGGGGTTGGTGTGTCAAAATTCACCAAAAACCTGAGCATAACTTGGGTGTGGTGTCACTTCGAGAAAAAAACATAATTTTGCAATATTTATAGTTTAAATAAGAAAATGTATAATCCATGTTGAGTTATGGAGTGAACAATGCTCAAACGTGCAGATGTTAAATTTGTAGAGCCTTTTACAAATTTAAGGATGGAATTAGATTGGCTCTTATAAGGTGTACTTCTCTGTATGTGGCCGCATGTAGCCACGTGTCATCAAAAATAGCCATGCGTGTCAGTGCTGACACGAGTGTCATAGGTTCACCATCACTGCTTAGCCGGTATTACACCACCTGACATCTGCCGGGAAGTAGCAGCCAATAGTGAAAGGACCAAGGCAGAGACATCTCCAGCTCATCCCCTGTTTGGGTATCAGCCAGCACGTCAATGACTTAAATCAAGACATAGCTTTCTTAGATCTACAGAGACACTCGCTGGAACACCCCAGCAAGCGAGAGTCCAAAAGTGGCAGGCCCAAACCCAGCACCTCAATCCATGGGTGATACCAAATGAGAGACTCCCCCCTGGGTACACAGAAGACTGGGCGACTTGGAGGGCGCTGAACAGACTGCGCTCTGGCACCACGAGATGCAGAGCCAACCTTCAGAAATGGGGCTACAGGGTGGAATCCTCGACATGCGAGTGTGGAGAAGAGCAAACCACTGACCATCTGCTGCAATGCACCCTGAGGCCTGCCACATGCACAAGGGAGGACCTTCTTGCGGCAACACCAGAAGCACTCCAAGTGGCCAGATACTGGTCAAAGGACATTTAACCAACTACCAAGTTTGCAAAATCTCTGTGTTTTTTTTCCCTTTCTTTTTAATCTGTGTGGTTATTTTGTTCTGTTAGAATTGTAATACAATGGTATGGTTGCTGATGACACGATAAATAAATAAACTGGTCTAGAGGCATTCTCTCCTGACGTTTCGCCTGCATCTATGACCTCACTACCTCTGAGGATGCTTGTCATAGATGCAGGCGAAACATCAGGAGAGAATGCCTCTAGACCATGGCCATACAGCCCGAAAAAACCTACAACAACCCAGTGATTCTGGCCATGAAAGCCTTCGACAATACATTAACCTAATGAACTTTGCATATGAACAGGACTGTGTTTCCAAGTTGAGATTCAACGCCATGTGCTCTCCATCGCAGTAGATAGCATCACTCATCTCCCAATGGATAGATTCAATTCCATTCTCTTCCAATTCAAAGTTTGAAAAACTCGATTAAAAGAGATTGCTCTTCCAAATTAATTTCGGCTCTATTTATTTATTTCTGTGCAACGTTAGATAAGTTTCAGGGATATCGAGAAACATGTTGATGGAAGGGGATGGAAATGTGACTTGCATAATCTCGAAGCTGTGTTGCGAACAGGAGGCATCTTTCATCCTTCAACGCGCCTCGTATGAAGTCCAGCCGAAACATCCTCCCGAAACTGTAGGTGTTGCTGTAGTAACACTGAAATGGATTTCCAAGACATTGGCAACTTCAGACAAGTGACTGACAGGCTAATCTTGTCCTAAATAAAACATGAATTGAGAATAATGAAGATTGCTGTAACTTATGTTCTCGAAGTAAAAAAACAAAAAACTTTTAAAAGTGAACAGATGGAAAGAAGTGGGAAGAGAGACCGGGGGAAGGGGGGGGGAGCCCCAAACTTGTCAAAGCTCTTCTTATTGCCATGACTTTTTTTGCTGTTGTTGAATTCAAAGACTTCAAAGCAGATAATGCCCTCTGAAAAATGTGCAACAGTTTCAAATAGGTCAGAAAGCTTGGGATAAGAACACAATCATCTCAAGATGGTGCAGCAACGGTTATTGACATCGCCAAAGGTCCTTCAAGAGGAGACCAAAAATGGCAAGCAAATTGGGGAGGTGGCAATGCAGTGGTCTAAAACACTGCATCTTCAACTGAGTCCTGACCCCCATTTGGGGTCACCCAAATTTTGCAATGGTAGAATAATAGGCTTGGTTGATTCTAGTGGTCCAATTCTAAAATCACTTCCAATTTTTTTTCCGAAACTTCCGAAGTCTCCCCTGGGGAAACTTCAGGGGATTCTCCCTCCCTCATTTGAAGACCAATCCTGATGAAACATGCTACAGTGGTAGAAAACATGGACCACTGTTAGATCACAAAAAGTTCATAACCTTTGACCTCTCCTTGGATTTTTGGCGAATTTTCAAAGTTTTAATGAAAACATTTTTTTAATAATAAAGAAAATCTGTACTTGGTTTGAAAGTGTTATTTCCTCATTCGTTCAACCCAATGTATGTCCTTCACTCAAAAAAAATGATTTTGTCATTTGGGAGTTGTAGTTGCTGGGATTTATAGTTCACCTACAATCAAAGAGCATTCTGAACCCCATCAACACCAAATTTGGACACAATACACCTACCAGGCCAACGAGTGACCATCACTCATAAAAAAACACTGAAAAACACAACCGAAGGGACTTAAAAAGCCAAAAAAGAAAAAAAATACATTACAATGCAAGTGCAAAACCACATATATTACACAAATATATACACACACAAAACACATATACACAGATTGGGCCACAGCAATGCGTGCCGGGAGACGGCTATTCTATATAAATAAAAATGTAATGTTCGTTTGTGGGATTAACATAGCTCAAAAACCATTGGACAAATTGCGGCTAACTTTGGTCACAAGACACCTACTAACCCAGGGAGTGACCATCACTAAAAAAAATTTTGTCATTAGGGAGTTGTAGTTGGTGGGATTTATAATTTACTTACAATCAAAGAGCATTCCGATCTTCACCAATGATGGAATTGGCACACAGGACTCCCCTGACCAACAGAAAATGCTGGAAGGGTTTGGTGGGCATTGACCTTGAGTTTGGGACTTGTAGTTCACCTCCATCCAGAGAGCACTGTGGACTCACACAATGATGGATCTGGACCAAACTTGGCATGAATATTCCATATGCCCAAATATGAACACAGGTGGAGTTCGGGGCAATAGACCTTGACATTTGGGAATTGTAGTTACTGGGATTTATAGTTCACCTACAATCAAAGAGCATTCTGAACCTCACCAACGACAGAATTGGGGCAAACTTTGCACACAGAACCCCCATGACCAATAGAAAATACTTCAGGCCATCCAGTCCAATTCCCTTCACCAGGGCAAGAAAACGTAATCAAAGCCCTCCTGACAAACAGCCATCCAGCCATAGATATAGATATAGATAGATAGATATGATTCACACACACACAGATATAGTATCACAGATTTGAAAGGGACCCCTAAAGAAGGACAATTATATGCCGCATGTTCCAGGGTGGGCAAACCAGAATCTCCACATCAACACTGACATAGAAACAACAAAGAATACTGTTTACCCACAAGCAGAAAGACATTACATACATATATTAAAAACCAACACTTTCTCATTACTTTATTTTCCAGATCACCAGACTGGGCCACAGCAACACGTGGCAGGGAACAGCTAGTCTATATAAATAAAAATTTAATGTTTGTTTGTGACATTAACATAACTCAGAAACTACTGGATGAATTGACACCAGATTTGGACACAAGTGACCTTCACTAATAAAAACACTGAAAAACACAGTTGAAGAGACTTAAAAAGTCAAACAATAAAGAAGACATTGCAACGCGTGTGCAAAATCACACACACACACACACACATATATAAATATACGCAAACACACATATATACACATATACACAAATATATACTTTACTTACTTACTTAAGTGATCCCTCATTGGCCGAGTAGGATAGTCTTCCAGTATCAGTATTCTGGTGGGTCCGTAGGTGACTGTGGAGCCCTATTCTTGACCTGCATCTTCTCCCACAGTGAGGGCATTGGTTTCCAGGTGGAAGGCAGACTTGGTCGGGGTTGGCTTGATGCGCCTACCTCTCTTTCACCCTCCATTTGTGCCTCTTCAAACTCTGCAGCACTGTTGGTCACAGCTGACCTCAAGTTCCAGGGCTTCCCAGTTCTCAGTGTCTATGCCAGTGTTTTTAAGGTTGGCAAATATATACACACACATATACACACACAAAACACATATACATAGTCTGGGCCACAGCAACATGTGGCAGGTGACGGTTAGTAAATAAATAAATAAATAAATTATCATATCCTGTCTAGAGGTGATCCACAAAACCTGGGGATTCAGAGTCAGGTCTTAAGATCTAGCAACCCTGTGGTGTTTTACAGTCCCCAGATATAGCACGATGATTCCGTTGTAACTGTCCTGGCAACATCCTACAGAATCCTGGGATTTGCAGTCTAGAGAGGAGCACTTAGGATTCTCAGCCAGAGACTCCTTAAACTGCAAAATCCAGGGTTCTATAATCCAGGATTCTAGGTGCAAAGATGACTGCAGATGCAGACTGTGGCCAGGAAATCAGAAGACGCTTCCTTCTTGGGAGGAGAGCAATGTCCAGTCTCGATAAAATAGTCAAGAGTAGAGACATCAGACTGGCAACAAAGATCCATTGCCTAGTCAAAGCCATGGTCTTCCCTGTAGTCACCTACGGATGTGAGAGCTGGACCTTAGGGAAGGCTGAGCCAAGGAAGAGAGATGCTTTTGAGCTGTGGTGTTGGAGGAAAGTTCTGAGAGTGCCTTGGACTGCGAGAAGATCCAACCAGTCCATCCTCCAGGAAAGAAAGCCTGACTGCTCACTGGAGGGAAGGAGACTAGAGACAAAGTTGAAGTCCTTTGGCCACATCATGAGGAGAAAGCAAAGCCTAGAGAAGGGAATGATGCTGGGGAAAGTGGAAGGTAAAAGGAAGAGGGGCCGACCAAGGGCAAGATGGATAGATGGCATCCTTGAAGTGACTGGACTGACCTTGAAGGAGCTGGGGGTGGTGACGGCCGACAGAGAGCTCTGGCGTGGGCTAGTCCATGAGGTCACGAAGAGTCGGAGACGACTGAACGAATGAACAACAACAACATAAGGAGGTATTTATTGCAATTAAAGTGGAATCGTAATGCTATAATTATGCGACGTGAAAGGCCACTGCTTGTGTTTGAGAGCAAGACTTGCGTTTGTGTGTACGCAGATGTTGTTTCTTGCAAGTGGAGATGGAGGAGAGTGGCTCCATCACGCTTTTCATCTCTTGATCTTTGGCAGAGCTGATCGACTTCCGTACAGTTTGTATTTTGAACCGAGATCTTGCCCGAGACAGGGGTGAAGGGCCTAAGGCTTAACAAATGCCCTTGGCGCTCTGAACCTCGCAAGGTGCCACTCACATCAATGGCAAAAGTTAATGAAATGGATCTCTATCTCCGAGTGGATGACCTATTGAAATAATTGAAAGTCTATTTGCCTGGGAAATAAAAGGGATTGGAAAGGTAGAAGTGAGAAGCGAGTTGGAAGATAAATGGCACCTGCAGCTCCGACCTTTAATGACCTCGGCAGAGCAATCTGGAAATGACATGAAATTCACCCTTAAAAAAAAGAAGATGATAATTTATAAAGCATATGTCAGAATGAACAATTGCTATGAATGGGACTCATGAGAAAGTGCAAGTGACATGTCAAGAGCGAAGCGTTGCTGGGAATACCAGATGGGTTTGAAGCGTGATATACAAGCGGCAACAAGACCGGAAGAACATCGGAGCGCTCTCCTATAGATTGCTTGTTCTTCTAGCTTAGTGTTATCATCCAACCTCCTTTTCCAATGCATTTTTGCACAGGGTAATGCAAAGAATCTCCTTGCCAGAATTTCCTGACACTCAAGGAACTCCTTTTTAAACTTCTTTTGTGACCTGCAAATATTCTTTCCATTACTAAGACAGGATGGAGAAGGAAGGGAAATGTCTTATGTCTGAAACAGTGATAGAGATAAATAATGTTGGCATAAGAATTCAGACAAGAGGTGGCCCAGCTTACTTATCCAAAGGCATCTCCCTCTATGTCCCACCTTGCAGTTTAAGGTCATCTGGGGAGGCCCTGCTCTCGCTCCCATCAGCGTCGCAAATACATCTGGTGGGGATGAGAGACAGGGTCTTCTCAGCCTGTGGAACCCACTTCCCACTGAGGTATGATCGGCTTCATCCCTCCTGTTGTTTAGGAAGAAATTGAAGTATTGGTTTTGGGACCAGGTTTTTGGATAGCAGGCATAGATATGGAATTTGACTGGAATGGTTGATAATACTAGTTTTGTTGTTGTTGTTGTTCATTCATTCAGTCGTTTCCGAATCTTCGTGACCTCATGGACCAACCCACACTAGAGCTCCCTGTCGGCTGTGGCCATCCCCAGCTCCTTCAAGGTCAATCCAGTCACTTCAAGGATGCCATCCATCCATCTCGCCCTTGGTCGGCCCCTCTTCCTTTTTCCTTCAATTTTCCCCAACATCACTGTCTTCCTTTCCTTTCTTCTCATGATATGGCCAAAGTACTTCATCTTGGCCTCTAATATCCTTTCCTCCGATGAACAGTCGAGCTTTATTTTGTGAAGTATGGACCTTCTCACGGTCCAAGACACTCTCAGCACTTTCCTCCAGCACCACAGTTCAAAAGCCACTCTCTTCCTTCGCTCAGCCTTCCTTATGGTCCAGCTCTCACATCCGTAGGTGACTATGGGGAATACCATGGCTCCATGTTTTCTCCCTCTATTTTCCAGTTGTCAATCATTCTTGTTGCCATACATAATCTTGGCTTTTTTGTTGTTTAACTGCAACCCAGCTTTTGCGCTTTCTTCTTTCACCTTGGTTAGGAGGCTCCTGGTTTTATTTATTGTTTTAATTGTTGTTATATTGCTTTGTTTATGTAGTAGCATCGAATTGTTGCCAAATGTAAGCCGTCCTGAGTCCCCCTTTGGGGTTGAGAAGGAACGGGGTAGAAATACTGGAAATAATAATATAGAAATACTGGAAATAATAATAATAATAATCATCATCATCATCATCATCATCATGAGAAAACAAAAAAGATTCCCCCTGCAAATTAAAAGATGAGAAAATCGGGGTGTGGACCGGTTCTGAGATTACATTGATTGTCAAATGATGTACCAATATGTAGTAAAGGTAAAGGCTTTCCCCTGACATTGAGTCCCGTCATGTTCAACTCTAGGGAGTGGTGCATAACCCTAGAATTGTAAAATGTAAAGGCTTCCCCTTGATATTTAGTCATGTCTGCCTCTGGGGGTGGTGCTCATCTCCATTTCTAAGCCAGAGCAGGCATTGTCCGTAGACACCTCCAAGGTCACGTAGCCACCATGATTTTCCACCAGATCAGTACCTATTGATCTACTCACATTTGTATGTTTTCGAAGTGCTAGGTTGGCAGAAGCTAACAGTCAGCATGACTGCATGGAGCACCATTACTTTCCCACCAAAGCAGTACCTATTGATCTACTCACATTTGCATGTTTTCGAACTGCTAGGTTGGCAGAAGCTAGGGCCAACAGTGGGAGCTCACCCCGCTCCCCGGATTAGAAGCTGTGACCTTTTGGTCAGCAAATTCCGCAGGTTGGCGGTTTAACCCCCTCTGCTACCAGAGCTCCATAACCGAGATGTAGTTGCATGTTATTAATATCATCACAATCATAATAGTCATGGAAGAACTGAAAGTATGGTGGAAAAAAACTGCCCATGTGTCAGTCACTTTGAAATGGGCTCGCGAGAGCTATTTCAGCCAGAGTGAACAAACCCAAAATATTTTGAAGTCGCCAGCTTTTTACTAATTTTGATAAGAATTTAAAAAGCAGATGCATACTGCTTTGGAAGCTGGGGGGGGGGGGTCACCCCAGAAGTCTGCCCTACGTTTTAGTATGCATACGACCCAGCAGGACGTCACCCGTTCTATCATCGCGCTAAGGCTGTTACATAGCAGATTAAGTGCTAAATGTCGCCATTTGGGCGATTGCGCTGATGAACTGTTTGTGAAGGATGCCTCCCAGTACAAGCTTATGATGAGGCCTGGAGCAGAATCAAAGATTTTGAACTTCCATTTATATATTTAGCCCTCTTATCCCTGCCGTTAACGTCCTGCTGTGCAGATTGTCTTTCATGGTGAAGAGAGAGGAATTATTTGGGGGTCTGTCATTAGTGATTTATTGCTAGTAAGGAGCAATCTTTAGATGTGCAAAAACATGTAGCATCAGCTAATAGATGGTGGTTGCATATTCCTAAATCTTGTTCGTTTGTACAGTGGGCCCTTCGTATCCATTGGGACCTGGTTCCAGGCCCTCCCCTGTGCACACCAAAATCCATAGAGACTCAAGCCAGATTATATAAAATAGTGTCATAAAATGTATTGTCGAAGGCTTTCATGGCCGGAATCACTGGGTTGTTGTAGGTTTTAACGGGCTATATGGCCATGTTCTAAAGGCATTCTCTCCTGACGTTTCGCCTGCATCTATGGCAAGCATCCTCAGAGGCAGTGAGGTCTGTTGGAAATAGGAAAAAGGGTTTATATATCTGTGGAATGACCAGGGTGGGACAAAGGACTCTTGTCTGCTGGAGCTAAGTGTGAATGTTTCAACTGATCATCTTGATTAGCATATAATGGCCTGACAGTGCACCTATCGACTTGCATGTGTGTGTGTGTGTTTTTTTGTCCGAATTTGGGAACGTTGGACTTCACTTTTGTGTTGTTGAGCATCTGCACTTTTTATCAGCTGGGGAAAACGTGATGCATACCAAAAATGGTTAGGCAAGGCCTCTTTGAAGGGGAGATCAAAGCGCTACCAAAGTCTTTTAAAATAGCTCTCTGCATGATTCGAAGGCCTCAATTGCTTTCTTCAAGCTGTTCGAATCCTCCCTCCTGTCAATGCTGTTTCAATGATAGCACATCCAACACGCCATGCTCAGACATCCAGAGATAGATCGCTTACATATTTCATGATAGAGATGTTGCGCTGACATTTTGATGAATAGTTAATTTCGCCCGCTCCCTTCCCAAGTCCTCTAAGTAACTTCTTCGCCTGGATCTTGGTAATGTAATTGTAAATGGGAAGACCATTTCGTAGAAATGGAGCACGGCCCTCATTAGCTGCTTGCGAAATGCTTTGCGGTAACAGAGATTCTTTGCAGGCTTCTCAGCAAGGCATTTGGCCTGTTGTGTGATTTCCCAACCCGCCTCCTAAATGCTAAAATATCCCAAAGCACAATTTCTATGTAATTGCTCATAGAAGTATAATGGCTATGATTTGTCAAGGTAAAGAGAGACAGAAGTTGCTTGAGTCTATGTTCTATTAGCAATGGCAGTAAAGGGAGCAATAATCCAAGAGCAACCAGGATATCATACCTGTTGAAGGAATCCCTCCTAAAAGAGATTTCACTGCAACTTTCACAGATGTTTTTGCAGGTGGACAGACAAAACATTTGGTAAATATTTCACACTAGATAACTTTTTACCATATAGCTTATTTCAATAGGATTGGGTTGTTGTAGGTTTTCTGGGCTATATGGCCATGTTCTAGAGGCATTTTCTCCTGATGTTTTGCCTGCATCTATGGCAAGCATCCTCAGAGGTAGTGAGGTCTGTTGGAGGTAGGAAAATGGGTTTATCTATCTGTGGAAAGACCAGGGTGGGACAAAGGACTTTTGTCTGCTGGAGCTAGGTGTGAATGTTTCAACTGACCACCTTGATTAGCATTTAATGGCTTGGAAGTGCCTGGGGGAATCTTTCTTTGAGAGGTGATTTGATGTGCCTGATTGTTTCCTCTCTGTTGTTTTGCTGTTGTAATTTTAGAGGGTTTTTTTTAATACTGGTAGCCAGATTTTGTTCATTTTCATGGTTTCTTCCTTTCTGCTGAAATTGTCCACATGCTTGTGGATTTCAGTGGCTTCTCTGTGTTGTCTGACATGGTGGTTGTGAGAGTGGTCCAGCATTTCTATGTTCTCAAATAAAATGCTATGTCCACGTTGGTTCATCAGGTGCTCTGCTATGGCTGACTTCTCTGGTTGGAGTAGTCTGCAGTGCCTTTCATGTTCCTTGATGCGTGTCTGGGCGCTGCGTTTGGTGGTCCCTCTGTAGACTTGTCCACAGCTGCATGGTACACGGTAGACTCCTGCAGAGGTGAGATGATCCCTCTTGTCCTTTGCTGAACGTAGCATTTGTTGGATTTTCTTGGTGGGTCTGGAGATAGTTTGGAGGTTGTGTTTCCTCATCAGCTTCCCTCTGTGGTCAGTGGTTCCCTTGATGTATGGCAAGAACACTTGAGTGGATCATCATCTTGACTCTCGTGGCTTGTTCTTGGTCTTGCAGCTTTTCTGATGTCTGAGGTGGAGTCTCCATTGGCCTGGAGAGCCCAATAGGATTACTTTTCTTCTTGGGATTTTTATGGGGAAAGGAATGTGGCATTCTTGCTTTCATGTTTCTTAAAAACATCATTTTCATCTGCCCATTGCAAAGCTTAGAAGCTTAAATTATGATGAAGCTTTCCTCTTTGACATCCAAATTGTGCCTATAATGAATATTTTAAAAAATGTTATAATAGAAGTCAGACTTGTGATGATAGAGCTGCTGGAAAAACCTTGTTGTGAACTATTAAATGACCGGGTTCCTGTGAGTTTTCGGGACTGTATGGCTATGTTCCAGAAGCATTCTCTCCTGACATTTCGCTCACATCTGTGGCAGGCATCCTCAGAGGTTGAGGGGTCTGTTGGAAACTAGGCACGTGAGGTTTATATGTCTCTGAAATGGTCAAGGTTGGAAAAGAACTCTCGAGGAAAGTGTGAATGTTGTAATTAGCCACCTTGATTAGCATTTAATGACCTTGCAGCTTCAAAGCTTGGCTGATTGCTGCCTGTTTGGAGGTGTTATCTGGCCCTGATGGATTTGTGTCTGGAATCCCCCTGCTTTTTGAATGTTGCTCTTTGTTTACTGTTGTGATTTTAACAACAACAACAACTTTATTGGGTTGTTGTAGGTTTTTCTGGGCTATATGGCCATGTTCTAGAGGCATTTTCTCCTGACGTTTCGCCTGCATCTATGGCAAGCATCCTCAGAGGTAGTGAGGTCTGTTGGAACTAGGAAAAAGGGTTTATATATCGGTGGAATGACCAGGGTGGGACAAAGGACTCTTGTCTGCTGGAGCTAGGTGTGAATATTTCAACTGACCACCTTGATTAGCATTTGATAGCCTGGAACTGCCTGGAGCAATCTTTTGTTGAGAGGTGTTTAGATGTCTCTGTTTTCCCTCTGCTGTTTTGCTGTTGTAATTTTAGATTTGCACTTGGGTTGCACTCACGCTGGCAAGATCTATGGTCAGTTGAAACTTTCACAGCTCACTACCTCTGAGGATGCTTGCCATAGATGCAGGCAAAACATCAGGAGAATGCCTCTAGAACATGGCCATATAACCCGGAAAATCCTACAACAACCCAGTGATTCCGGCCACGAAAGCCTTTGACAATACAATAACTTTTATTTATATTCCGCTCTATCTCCCCAAAGGGACTCAGGGCAGATTTTTGAAGTTTTTTAAAAAATCTGGTAGCCAGATTTTGTTCCTTTTCATGGTTTCTTCCTTTGTGTTGAAATTGCCCACATCCTTGTGGATTTCAATGGCTTCTCTGTGTAGAAGACCCTACCCTTGGAAGGGCATCATACTCAGACAACGAAGGATCGCCTAAGTAAGTTAAGTAAGTAGCCTGACATGGTGGTTGTTGGAGTGGTCCAGCATTTCTATGTTCTCAAATAATATGCTGTATCCAGATTGGTTCATCAGGTGCTCTGCTATGGCTGATTTCTCTGGTTGAAGTAGTCTGCATTGTCTTTCATGTTCCTTGATTTGTATTTGGACCACCAAACGCAAGGCCCAAACACGAATCAAGGAACATGAACACAATTAAAACTTTCCTGCTCCAAGCATAGAAGGCATAGAGCATCAATACACCAATGCTGTATGTGCCAGAAACTACTGCTCTAAATCCAATTCTTAATCCCAATTAGAACAAAACCATTGACTGAGCTTATTTTACACAAGTGTTGCTGTGTTGCTATTGATTCAATGGGTCTATTTTAGCTATTTATTTATTTGTCGTGTCAGGGCAACCAGTCAATTATATTACATTTCTAACAGAACAAAGCAAACAAACAGACAAAATACAAAATTTGCGAGTTTGGTAGTTGATTAAATGTCCTTTGACCAGTATCTCGCCACTTGGAGTGCCTCTGGTGTTGCTGCAAGAAGGTCCTCCATTGTGCATGTGGCAAGGCTCAGGATGCATTGCAGCAGGTGGTCAGTGGTTGGCTCTTCTCCACACTCGCATGTCAAGGATTCCACCCTGTAGCCCCATTTCTGAAGGTTGGCTCTGCATCTCGTGGTGCCAGAGCACAGTCTGTTCAGTGCCTTCCAAGTCGCCCAGTCTTCTGTGTGCCCAGGGGGGAGTCTCTCATTTGGCATCAGCCATTGATTGAGGTTCTGGGTTTGAGCCTGCCACTTTTGGACTCTTGCTTGCCGAGGTGTTTCAGCAAGTGTCTCTGTAGATCTTAGAAAACTATTTCTAGATTCAACTCGTTGACGTGCTGGCTGATGCCCAAACAGGGGATGAGCTGGAGATGTCTCTGCCTTGGTCCTCTGACCACTGGCTGCCACTTCTTACTTTACTTTACTTTAGCTGAAATTGAAGAACTGGATTCTGAAGCCAAGTGAATGACAAGCAAGGATGGCACCTCTAAAATTTAAAATACAGATGTTGCATAATGTATCTTATGTTTTATAGCTTCATATTCTGTTTAATCCTAGCATTCCTAATGTGCTGTCCAGGTGTGGAGAATAAACACCACTTTCAAATTTGGTAGGCCTCTTAAATCACAAGTTGTGTGGGATGGAATTCTAATTACAGTTTTCATTATGCAACGGCTTTGTCCTTCTGTTCGCATAAATAAATCCATCCCTTTCATTCTGAAAGTATTTAAATGATTTCCTCCTGTGAAACATTGTTTTCCTCTTCTCTCCTTTCCACCCAAGTGTTGTTACATATATGTAAGCATCTTTTTTGTCAATGCCTTTTAATGTAGTGTTAGAAGTTCAAAGCTTTTAAAACGAAAAGATAGTGGTTGCTGCATTTCTCTTTTCAAGCCAATCAATGAACCTTCAAGGGAGAAAGAATTGACTACTAAATGAAAAGTAAAATTCCTATTTCTGGCTAATTTTCTTTTTAAACACGAGTCGTTTCTAAAACTGTGATCAGCTTTTGGTTTCAAACCGCTACTTTATTTTCATTCAAAGCTTCTTGGACAAAGGCCAGGATTGCTTTCAAATCTAGGCTTCGTTTAGACATAGATCTTGCCAGCATGAGTGCAACCCAAGGAGCAATCTGAAGGAATACATTACTGCTGTTTAAGGAGTATCAATCATGCCTGACCTTCTTTAGTTATATGAATAGCAAGACTTACAGGATTGTGTTCTTAATCGACAATTCAGAGGTACACACTTGCTTGGAGAAAAACAGAGTAAGAACGAGGACAACAACAACAAATGTGGCATGGCAAAGCCACTGTCATTTCCCAAAAGCCTTTAGGTCCACCTTAGGAAGCCCTCAAAGACCATCTAGATCTATATAGTGACCTTAGGAGACCCTCAATGACCATCTAGAACAGTGGTTCTCAGCCTGTGGGTCCCCAGATGTTTTGGCCTTCAATTCCCAGAAATCCTAACAGCTGCTAAACTGGCTGGGACTTCTGGGAGCTGTAGGCCAAAACACCTGGGGACACACAGGTTGAGAACCACTGATCTAGATCTATATAGTGACCTTAGGAGGCCCTCAAAGACCACCTAGAACAGTGGTTCTCAACCTGTGAGTCCCCAGATGTTTTGGCCTTCAACTCCCAGAAATCCTAACAGCTGGTAAACTGACTGGGATTTCTGGGAGTTGTAGGCCAAAACACCTGGGGACACACAGGTTGAGAACCACTGATCTTGATCTATATAGTGACCTTAGGAGGCCCTCAAAGACCACCTAGAAGAGTGGTTCTCAACCTGTGGGTCCCCAGATGGTTTGGCCTTCAACTCCCAGAAATTTTAACAATTGGTAAACTGACTGGGATTTCTGGGAGTTGTAGGCCAAAACACCTGGGGACACACAGGTTGAGAACCACTGATCTAGAGCTATATAGTTACCTTAGGAGGCCCTCAATGACCATCTAGAACAGTGGTTCTCAACCTGTGGGTCCCCAGATGTTTTGGCCTTCAACTCCCAGAAATCCTAACAGCTGGTAAACTGGCTGGGATTTCTGGGAATTGTAGGCCAAAACACCTGGGGACACACAGGTTGAGAACCACTGATCTTGATCTATATAGTGACCTTAGGAGGCCCTCAAAGACCACCTAGAACAGTGGTTCTCAACCTGTGGGTCCCCAGATGGTTTGGCCTTCAACTCCCAGAAATTTTAACAATTGGTAAACTGACTGGGATTTCTGGGAGTTGTAGGCCAAAACACCTGGGGACACACAGGTTGAGAACCACTGATCTAGATCTATATAGTTACCTTAGGAGGCCCTCAATGACCATCTAGAACAGTGGTTCTCAACCTGTGAGTCCCCAGATGTTTTGGCCTTCAACTCCCAGAAATCCTAACAGCTGGTAAACTGACTGGGATTTTTGGGAGTTGTAGGCCAAAACATCTGGGGACCCACAGGTTGAGAACCACTGATCTAGATCTATATAGTGACCTTAGGAGGCCCTCAAAGACCACCTAGAACAGTGGTTCTCAACCTGAGTCCCCAGATGTTTTGGCCTTCAAGTCCCAGAAATCCTAACAGCTGGTAAAATGGCTAGAATTTTGGAAGTTGTAGGTCAAAACACCTGGGGATCCACAGGTTGAGAGCCACTGCAAACATTAACTAAAATGGCAAAAACAACCAGACGTAAGTTTGGCTACAGTAAGTCGTAGCAGGATAAAGCATGTATTAAAGAAAAACCTTATGGTGTTAATTATTATGTACAGCTGATAATGTAGGTCAGCCAGCGTGTTTGGGCCACACCTGGTGAGGTTTAACTGTACGGATATTAGAATACAGTTTGGAGAGGTAGAGAAATATGCTGCTCTGAAGGAGATGCTGTAATGGTGCTATGCTCTAACAGCGATGCTCTTTGTTATGGTGGAATAGGTATTTATTTACTCAAGATTTTTGTTTTGCTGTCTCATTTG
This sequence comes from Anolis sagrei, assembly GCF_037176765.1. NCBI lineage: Eukaryota > Metazoa > Chordata > Lepidosauria > Squamata > Anolidae > Anolis > Anolis sagrei. The sequence goes on from NC_090028.1 coordinate 38,991,056, forward strand.
AATGAAGAAGACTTATTATGTGTCACTGACAAGAAAAACCTGGAAAGTTCTAACAGACCTCACTACCTCTGAGGATGCTTGCCATAGATGCAGGCGAAACGCCTGGAGAGAATGCCTCTAGAATGTGGCCATATGGCCCGAAAAAACCTACAACAACCCACACTATGTAAGTTTGTTGCACTGTTTGATTTTGTATGCAACACTGCAAGTTTATGTTTATTGCCTCTGCTGATAAGAGTAGTTTTTCTGTTCCTTTTTCCTCATGCCTGTGTGTCTTTTGCATGGGACTTGGCTAAAATCCACTGTTGCGCAACAAGTTTAACCTCTCTGCATGAATAATCACAGGATGTCTCAAACCTACACCTGTTGATATACTCTACAAGCTAGCTGGCATTGCCCCCACCCCCAATGTGCGGCAGGAAGTTGCTGCTAACTGTGAGAGAAATAAGGCTGAGCATTGTGAAAGCCACCCATTCCATGGCTATCAGTCTCCTCCCAGTAGACTCAAATCAAGGAAAAGCTTCATGAGAACCACCACTCCTCTTAATGTTCCCCCAGCAACAGCAAGAGCATCCCTCTGGGCAGCTAAACCAGGAAATCCCAATTGGATGCCCACCCCCCATGAGGGTTTGCATCCAGGGGCAAACCATGAATGGTCAACTTGGAAGTCCCTGAACAGACTCTGAAGTTGAGTGGGCAGATCAAAAGGCAACCTGGCAAAATGGAACTGCCTAAAAGAATCCCACACCTTGTGTCACTGTCGAGCAGAACAGACAACTCCGCACCTGTAAGCTTGTCCACAATGTCCCGCCTCGTGTTCAGAGGAAGAATTGTTGAAAGCTAGAGACAATGCAGTCGCTGTTGCCCCGTTTTGGTCAAAAATTATTTAGCCACTTCTGCTCCTTCTATTTTTATCAGTTTTATACTTATGTCTGCAATGCTTTTCATACGAAATAAATAAACCTGTCTGAATGCTGCCTTTCCAAGGATGCACGATGAAAGAATCAGGTAGAACTAGGATTATACCACAGCAAAAGGCTGAAAAATGTCCTTAGAATTCCGCTTTAATGTGTGCCTGCTCACATATACACAGAACGTCATGTGCAAACTCAACTGCAGTCACTTCACTGTAAAATTAAACATATTTATGCTCTTAAGAGGTCTTCAGTTAGATATTATGATGACTTGAGTTATCAAAGTCAAAGTACTACTGCTTATAGGGCATCAGTTTAATGCTTTATTAAAACTGACCAAGTAGGCAAACAAATCATTAACGTTGAATAGTGATTTTAGACAGTTAGCCACATTTTATAGCTAGCTTCATTTTTACATGACATCACACCAGCCCCTTTCGTCTGTGTGTACATAAAGCTTCTAGAGAGCCAAGTGTCAAGCAATCTAACCCACAATAACTAAATCTTCTGTAGGGAATTCATAGTGTGGAACCTCAAGATTGTATGGAGCGGGGCCTTTACGGATCCTCCCAGATGCATCATAATGCGACCCATGGCAAGGGCAATAATAGCCACCAAAATCACCAGCATTTGCGATGGGCACACAACCAAGGTGGGTGCATACCCCAATCAGTATAACCCATTCAGGTTTCTGCACTCTGTCTAAGTCATGCTGAGGGTCTCTTAATTCAGTCAAAGCTACTTGGGCTTCTTGCTCAATCTCCTTTTGGGTTCGGTGACGCACAAAGAGGGGCTTCCCTCGCCACTTGAATGCCATGTTCTTGCCTTCTGGGATATCGGACAGCTTGATCTCAATCTTTGACATCGCCAACACATCCGCAGACGCGCTCATGCTGGAGACGAACTGAGTGACAACATTCTTAGCAACGTATGCTGAGGCCACGCAAGTTGTTGCCGTGAGAAAGTAGGAGAATGCTTTTCTGGTTTCGCTGCTCTCCTGGGATGAAGTTTTGCTATCTAACACCTCATGGCGGCGGTAGTCAGAGAAGTCAGGGACAGTGACATCATTGTGAAGGAAACGGACGGTAGCAGGAGCTGTGAAGGAGAAGGAATAATTTATCATTATTGTATGACATGAATTTTAAAATAGTAATGACCATGGATGTGATTTTCCAAATGACAAAACTATTATGTATATCTTGCCTCTCTTCCACTGAGATCAAGGCAGTGCATAGGACACTCTTTCTCTTCACTCTAATCCCAAACAACTCTGAGGTAGGTAATACTGAAGGCCCTGCTCCCAGGTTTTCTGCTTATTCCGATTATGTGGAATTAAATAATCCAGTTTAAAATAGAAAACTTGGGATCAGATCCTGAGAAAAAGACTGAGCCAAGATGACTTAGTGAGCTTCAGGGGTCAATAAGAACAAGAACCTTGATATTCCCAAGCCAAGATTAAAACTTTGACCATGACTCTGGTTCCCTGTTCTGAAAGTACGGATTTCTACAAGCGCTTTGCAAGACATGGAATGAGTCTCTCCATCACCAAGATTATGCAAAAATTCCACTTTCCTCTTATAACCATTTTTGAAAGCTTAATATCCTATCAATTGACATCAAATTACTGTAAATACTTGGGGAAAACATATTCTTCACGCTACCTAAGAAGCAGAAATCTACAGTGTGAAGTAGCCTCGTTGAACCTTTTAAACCTGGGAGGAATCCTTAAATAGTTTGCAAGTCTCAAGGAAACTCTGAATAAAAATTACTATATCTACTTGAAAAATGCACTGTAATTTTTTTTAAAAAATCACAATTTCTCACAAAACACTTACGAGATATCTCACAGAATTCCAGGGAACTGTGCTATAAAAGTGTCTACCATTTAGTAGTTTGTTAAGCCACTACTCCAACAACTCTCATATACAAATGCAGCCCATTTTTTAAGAAAACTGTTTGAAATTGGACCTTTCCACATTTAGAAAGTAGTCTTCAGTTGGTGAGTCACAAGAAAATAACGCTTTTTACAATTTATATGGAATTCTAAACATGGTCTAATCTGCAACATAATTAAACTAAATTATTGTGATTTTGAGTGAACCAAACATTTGTATTATCACCTCACTAAAACCAATGGAACGGCTGGTTCTTTTGAAATGGTGGCACAGTGCCAGTGGTCTGTGGAAAATGTTAACTTCGTTTTCAATGAAAATCAATTCCAATTCAATTCATTATGCTTGGCATAAATAGTTTTAAAAACCTTGAAAAGGTTCAACTCTTATATTCAGGTATAATGTTAACACCAGTTATAATTATTTTCAATAATGATTTTAATGTTATAGTTAAAGCCAATCATTAGCTCAACACATCCTATACACTCCTGGGTTGCATGCTCTGGGAATTAGGAACAAGACAAGTCTAAAGATATATCGTTGAAAGCCAAAGCTAGTATTCTTCCTGTCACTGGGTTTCCTGTTTCCACAAATGTTTATGAAAGATGAAAAGTGTAGAATGCTGATATAAAGAAAATCAACTCATCTGAAATATACTGATGGAGATTTCTGTGGATACAATGGATTGCAAAGATAATATAGAAATGACGCCAAGAACAGATCAAGCCTGACCTTTCCTTAGAGGCCAAGATGACTAAACTGAAATTGTTGTACTCTGCCCATATCGTAAGAAGATATGGCTCACTAGAAAAGACAAATATGTTTGATAAGGTGAAAAGAAAAGAGGAAGGTAATCATGGGAAACCCAGTTTGGAAGACTTAGGCAGGGCTTCTAATAACAGGATGACCTGAAGGTCTCTCATTCATAGGGCACCATAAGTCTGAGTCAGTGTGGCTGCAATTAATAACAACAAATCAATATGTAAATTCAGACTTAGGGCAGAAGTTGAATTGCAGTTCTTGTTCCAAGGTGCAATCCCACCATGCCTAATAAGCACTTTAATACAATTACAATGATTTGTAATTTTTCAAAATATTAATAAGCTAATAAATTCAAAAATTCTGAATTCAACAATTCTGAACACTTGCCACATAATTCACAGGCAGTCTCCAAATTACAAAGAAGATAGGTTCTGTAGGTTTGTTCTTAAGTTGCATTTATATGCAAGTCAGAACAGGTACATTATTAAGTGTACTCCAGTGTACAGCTGCAAGAATTACATATGCAAAAATTTGGAAAATAGACACTATACCTGTGTCTATTTTCCAAATTTTGGAAAGACTGGATAAATAAAATACAGGAAGTTAAAGATATGGACAAATTAACTTTTTTTGAAGAAGACGGGTTCGGGAAATCCCATAAGAGAAACTGATTGGTCACTTTTTGAAAAATACTTAAAGGAAAAGAGGCAGCAAAATAATTAAAGGAGATTGTAATAACAGGAATAGGCCTCTTTTAATATATGGAAGAAAAAGAAATATAATATTCCCTGAGAAGGAATAGAACTGACTAATATAACTGGACAAGTTCAACAAAATATGATAATATGATAAGCAGAGACGCAGAATGGAAGTCAACATATATTTTTGTGTTGTTGTTTTGTGTGTGTGTGTTTTTATTTTTCCCCCCCTTTTTTCTGCTGTCTTACTTTCCTATTTTCCTATACTTTATTGTTCTCCCACTTTCCTTGTAATCTCTATTTTGGGTATGAGATGGTTTTATATATATTCTATGTGAAAACTCAATAAAACTTTATATAAAAAAGTGTACTCCCCACATATATATATATACACACACACACACACATATATATAAAAGCCTTGGATAGCTTTGGGAAGGGTTAACACCCGTGGTGTTTGTTCTGCAGTCTGTGTCCATGTTTAGATGATTTCACCCCACTTTCTGTCCTTGTGATAATTGAATTTCAAAAAAACTGCCTTGCTCTGAAAACAAGGCCTGGTGAAAAAGCTTCAGTGGAGACCTTTTCCTCATGATAATAACTCTTCCAGGAGTGAATTTATCTTCCCAGGGGTAGATTTCTCTCACTTCCTGTTATCCAACCCCACTCTTAACTATGAGTCATATATAAGTTGAATGGCTCTAACTCGGGACCGCATGTATAACCATGTATAGAAATGAATTTCGTAGTTTGCATACTAACATATACAAACTATTCTTTTCAAAGGCTTTAAAGATAAGATTTGAAGCAAATCCCTATATGTTGTATGGTCTTTCCTTATGGAAATCCATTGAATGCAGTAAGGGTTTCTCCCAAGTTAGCAATACACACAAAAGCGAAACTCGGTTTAAGTTTTGTTTTTTGTCCAGGAAACAAAGGACAAAAACATGAAGAGTTTTCAGTGACATGCTTTCATTTAAGATCTCTTTGGACACTGTTTGCAAAGATTACTGCAATACAGTGTTTGCAACAAGCTAGAACTAATGAAGGAATAAATATCATCACTTTACAATTAGCTTCTTTGAAGACTACTTCCTAGAAATTGAATGAAGTTTGGTGTTACGATTTTTAGGACAAAGCTAATACACATTTAATTTCAAGGTCTAAAGTTAAACAGAAGTCTATTTGCAGCCAATGAAGAATTAATGAAGCAACACGCTTTTCAGAAAGTTTAAACCGTTTTTGCTATTTCCACAAGCAGCTTATTATCAGAGTCTGTTAAGTATACATTTGTACACTTGAAACATATTACACAAAGCATATTTACATTTTAACCTTGAAACAATCCAAACTAGGTACAATGAAAATATCAGCAATTTATTTCACTTAACTTCAGCATGTCTCCCACCCCAATATCTGCCTTTTTAGGACTTTTCAGCACTACCAAAAATTCTGTAACCTTTCTGTGCTTGTCTCCAAACTAGAATAAAGAGAATCCTGCAAAAAGCAACTTGGGAGGCTACGGGTTCCGATCTTGCCATTTGTGTACTTCACAGAAGAACTGGTTGACCACTGTCTACAAAGCAGACAACACAATTTTTGTATACCTCCTATCATCAAAACTATAGACTATGCAAAGTTGGTTCTCATTTAAATTCTCCTCTAGTATTGTGCCTTAGTATGGACCTCCCCCAAACACATGTCTGTACTTCAAGAGTAACAACCTGGAGTCCTCCAGATCTTTATATTAAATATACTGTTCACAATTTTTAATCACTGAAAGGATAGGAACACTAGTCTAAAATGTGTAGAAAGCCCCAAATATTCCTGACATTCTTTTTATAAAACAGTGTTTCTCAAGCTTCTATTTTCCAGATATTTCACACTTCATCTCCCAGAATCCCCAACTCTGTTGGAGGAAAATTCTGAGAGTGCCTTGGACCGCGAGAAGATCCAACCAGTCCATACTTCAGGAAATGAAGCCTGACTGCTCATTGGAGTGAAGGAGATGAGAGGCAAAGATGAAGTACTTTGGCCACATCATGAGAAGAAATGAAAGCTTAGAGAAGCTTCTCACACTGGAAACTAAGATCCGCAGAGTTAAAGCAATGGTATTCCCTGTAGTAAATTATGGATGTGAGAGCTGGACCATAAGGAAGACTGAGTAAAGGAAGATAGATATTTTGGACTGCGGTGTTGGGAGGAAAATTCTGAGAGCGCCTTGGACTGTGAGAAGATCCAACCAGACCATACTTCAGGAAATAAAGCCTGACTGCTCATTGGAGTGAAGGAGATGAGAGGCAAAGATGAAGTACGTTGGCCACATCATGAGAAGAAAGGAAAGCTTAGAGAAGACAATGATGCTGGGGAAAATGGAAAGAAAAAGGAAGAGCGGCTGACCAAGGGCAAGATAGATGGATGGTATCCTTGAAGTGACTGGCTTGACTTTAAAGGTGCTGGGGGTGGTGATGGCTGACCGGGAGCTCTGGCGTGGGCTGGCCCATGAGGCCATGAAGTCAGAAGCAACTGAACGAATAAGTAATAACAATCTACACTGTAATATAATTTACTTTCTGAATGGTTATGAGTCGTCGTGTAAATATCTGATATGCAGGATGCATTTTCATTCACTGTACCAAATTTGGCACCAATACCAAATACACCCATTTTGAATACTGGTGGGGGTGGTGGTGGGGGGGGGGGGGTTGATTTTGTAATTTGGGAGTTGTAGTTGCTGAGATTTATATTTCAACTACAATCAAAGAGCACTGTGGACTCAAACAATGACGGAATTGAACTAAACTTGGCATACAGAACTCCCATGACCAATGGAAAATACTGGAAGGGTTTGGTGGGCATTGACCTTGATTTTTGGAGTCGTAGTTCACCTACATCCAGAGAGCACTGTGGACTCAAACAATGATGGATCTGGACCAAACTTGGCATGGACACTCAATATGCCCAAATGTGAATACAGAGAGGGTTTGGGGAAAATAGACCTTGACATTTGGAAGTTGGGCCAAATTTCCCACACAGATCCCCCTTGACCAACAGAAAATACTGTGTTTTCTGATAATCTTTGGTGACCCCCCTGAAACCCGCTCATGACGCCCCCCCCCCCCCCCGGGTTGTAAAATTCTGCTCTGGTCCAACCCCCTGCCATGCAGGAAAAGCACAAAGTATCCCTGACCGATGGCCATCCAGCCTCTGTTTAAACAGTATGGACTCATATAATAATAAAAAACTTTATTTATATTCCGCTCTGTTTCCCTGAGAGGACTCAGATTGGATTATAGTATATGCATATATAGGCAAACATTCAATGGGTTTTATACAGTGAACAATGACATACAATACACAAATAAAGGCAAAGGTTTCCCTTTCCATCTCTGGCATCTGGAGGTGATGTTCAACACTGGCCATGGGGAGGTGCTCTTGTTTCATCTTTCCATGACGAGGAGCCTGTTTTCTATAGACTCTCTTGGGGTCCTTTATTGCAGTATCTGCCACAAAATAGGAGGGGCTTTCTGGACAGTCCTGAATTAATTTGCCACAAACCAGGAAAACCCTGGTTTGCAGCCAATTAATTTGATATTGGATTTATTCTGCACCTTCTGGAAAGGCACGGGATAAATCCACTATTTCCGGGTCTGGACTGCACAATACTGCAGAGTCCAGACAGTCTTCCCACAGTTTACTGGCTAAATAAGCCCGGTAAACTGTAGGAATATCCACCCCTCCCCTCAAGCCCCCAGAAAAGCAATAAAAACCTATGTGCTGTCCACCACAAGTTCAAAAAAGATAATTTGTATTCAGAAACTGGATGAGATGGCAGTGGAGGTGGGGACTGAAGAGTCCACTATAGTACTATAGACACCATACTGTATCAGACCATAAACACACTGAATTGACTTGATATTGAAAGACAGTAACTGTTTTCTCTTTTTGAGATAAAAGAAAACTATGAGAAGATGGTATGGAAATGGAATCCGATCCCGACAAAGATACACAATATGGAAATCCTATTCTTCCATATGGCCACTGCTGCTAGAATTATATATGCCCAAAAATGGAAGAGCGAGGGGATCCCAACACTAGAAGACTGGACAATAAAAACCCTCGACATAATGAATATGGATGGTTTAACAAATGCACTCAAGAATCTGAAACCCACGATAATAAAGACGGATTGGACAGCAATTAAAAATTTCTCTAAAATTTAGGTTAGATATAATGAAGATACAATGAGGAGAGATGGAGGGAAATAAATATGAATATCAAGATATCCTGAATGGACTACATCAGAGGAAATGGAAGATTAGTGTGCACATTCATATTTTCTCAAATTTTCACCTTTTTTTCTTTCTTCGCAGCCCCCCCCCTTCTCACAATTCACAAGTTCTTCATTCTTATTGACTCACTTCATTTTAAATAAGTTAAGAAATAACTCCTTAATGTACCCCTATTTTATCCTTTAATAAAATATTAATTAAAAAAAGATAAATCTGCATTCAGAAATTGGATGAGATGGCAGTGGAGGTGGGGACTGAAGAGTCCACTATGGTACTATAGACACCATACTGTATCAGACCATAAAACAGTGAATTGACTTGATATTGAAAGACAGTAACTGTTTTCTTTTTTTAGGATAAAAGAAAACTACTGCAAGATGGTATGGAAATGGTATCTGACCCCGACAAAGATACACAATATGGATAAGTGTTGTTACAGAAAAATGTTGGAGGGGTTGCCAAGAAAGGGGTACATATATCCACATGTGGTGGCAATGCAAATATGTACAGAGGTTCTGGGGAAAAGTTATAGTAGGAATAGAAAGTATTATGAAGAAAAAAATTGATATAAATTCGGCAACTATACTGTTATTTATTTATAATACAGATGAATGGAAGGAAAATGAAAAGAATCTGATAACGCTAATAAGGCTACTAATAGCAAAATATTGGAAAGGAGACATGGAAATTAAGTTGGAAGAATGGTACAAGGAAATTAGGAATACATGATTAACTAACATGCAATCTAAAGGTCAAAAAAGGCGTAAGGAAGGATAATAATTTTGAAAATATATTTATTGAGGAAACATTATATGAATTATAGAGATTTGTTTTGGTAATGAAATGAATATAAATGCAATAAAATTATTTTTTGGAAATTAGCAATACATGATTAACTAATATAGAATCTAAAGGTTAATAAAATGCCTGAGGAAGGATAATTATTTTGAAAATATTTATTGAGGAAACATTATATGGATTAGAGATTTTTTTTGGTAATGAAATGAATATAAATGTAATAAATATTATTTTTTTTAAATTAGCAATACATGATTAACTAGCATGCAATCTAAAGGTTAAAAAAGGCGTAAGGAAGGATAATTATTCTGAAAATATATGGAAAATATTTATTGAGGAAATAAATATTATTTCCTCATAGAGATTTTTTTTTTGGTAATGGAATGAATATAAATGCAATAAAAATTATAGAGATTTTTTTGGTAATGGAATGAATATAAATGCAATAAAAATATTTTTGGAAATTAGCAATACATGATTAACTAACATGCAATCTAAAGGTTACAAAAGGTGTAAGGAAGGATAATGATTTTGAAAATATTTACTGAAGAAACATTATATGAATTATAGATATTTATTTTTTGGTAATGAAATGAATATAAATGCAATAAAATTATTTTTGGAATGAATATAAATGCAATCTAAAGGTTAAAAAGGGGGTAAGGAAGGATAATGATTTTGAAAATATATTTATTGAGGAAACATTATATGGATTATAGAGATATGTTGGTAATGAAATGAATATAAATGCAATAAAATTATTTTGAAAATATTTATTGAGGACACATATGAACTATATATTTTTTTGTAATGGAATGAATATAAATGTAATAAAATTATTTTTGGAAATTAGCAATGCATGATTAACTAACATGCAATCTAAAGGTTAAAAAGGCGTAAGAAGGATAATGATTTTGAAATATATTTATTGGGGAAACATTATATGAATTATAGATTGTTTTTGTGTGTGTGTGTGTATATATATATATATAAATATTGTGTATGAAATGTTTTTGTGTGTGTGTATATATATATATATATATATAATATTGTGTATGAAATGAATATAAATGCAATCTAGAGGTTAAAAATACATGATTAACTAGCATGCAATCTAAAGGTTAAAAAAGGCCTAAGGAAGGATAATTATTATGAAAATATTTATTGGGGAAAAATTATATGAATTATAGATTGTTTTTGTATATATATATATATATAGTGTATGAAATGTTTTTGTATATATGTATTTATATATATATATATATAATATTGTGTATGAAATAAATATAAATGCAATCTAAAGGTTAAAAATACATGATTAACTAGCATGCAATCTAAAGGTTTAAAAGGGCCTAAGGAAGGATAATGATTTTGAAAATATTTATTGGGGAAACATTATATGAATTATAGATTGTTTTTGTATATATATGTATGTGTGTGTGTGTGTGTGTGTGTGTGTGTGTATATATATATATATATATATATATAATATTGTGTATGAAATGTTTTTGTATATATGTATATATATATATGTTGTTGTTGTTCATTCGTTCAGCCGTCTCCGACTCTTCGTGACCTCATGGACCAGCCCACGCCAGTGCTCCCTGTCGGCCGTCACCACCCCCAGCTCCTTCAAGGTCAGTCCAGTCACTTCAAGGATGCCATCCATATATATATATATATATATATATATATAGTGTTTGAAATGTTTTAGTATATATTGTGTATGAAATGTTTTAGCATATAATATATAATATATATTGTGTATGAAATGAATATAAATGCAATCTAAAGGTTAAAAATACATGATTAACTAGCATGCAATCTAAAGGTTAAAAAAGGGGTAAGGAAGGATAATTATTTTGAAAATATTTATTGAGGACACATTATATGAATTATAGAGATTTTTTTGGTAATGAAATGAATATAAATGCAATAAAAATATTTTTAAAAAGAGAGTAAGTGAATGTAAATGAAGACAAAAGTAAAACAACACAGTACAGGGTTAGTCAAAATGCATAGGGCAATAAGCCATTCAATTGAATGGCTTATTGGCCTATGCATTTTGACTAACCCTGTATAACGACATGGTGAGTAACCTAATAAGAATAATAACAGTAATACAGGGTGAGAGCCACCCAAGAGGGTCCTGCGTGGCACTGCGGCCTAGTCCAGGCCTCCCCTCCCCTCACCGTTGATGCTGGCAGAGGCGACGAGGCCTCCCCGGGCGGCCTGTCCTTGCAGGGACTCCCGGCAGAGCAGAGGCCGCTTCGGGTCCAAAGGCGGCAGCTTCGCGCCCGCCGGAGCCAAGGCCGGCGCCAGGGGCTTGAGTGGGCCCGGCACGGCGTGGGCAGCGGCCGCCAAGTAAGGCGCGAAAGGCCCCGAGCGAGCAGAGAGGGACAACATGGCGGCGCCTCTGCCCTTCTTCTTCCTCTTTTCGGAGCCGGTCACCTTCGTCTCCGACGTCGGCGTGCCCACGCTGCGTAAGGGGGCGTGGCTAAAGGGCTCCACGCGCCTGCCGAAGAGACTCACTGGAGAGCCCCGCCTCCTTGAGGTGACGTCACTCCACCTCGGGGGAGTGACGTCACCGCAAGGAGGCGGGGCTCTCCAGTGAGTCTCATTTAACCCTGTCGTGGCCGCATCTCTGCCTGCACAGAGAGAGAGAGAGGGGTCACCTGAGCATGCGCAGAGTGCAAAGAAGAATACTAGGAAAATCCTTTGTCAAAAAGGGAGTCTTAGTGAAGTAAGTGGAGTTACTTAGTATGATTGCAAATACAAGTTTATTTAAAACAGAGCTTGGAAATTATATTCCACATGCATATAGAGATATATATAATATCACATATGTATATAGAAATATATATATATATATATTAGGCTTGGGCAATCCATGGTTCTAAATGGTTCTAAAGTACTTACAAAACTAAAGTTCTGGTGGTGAAAATTTCAGAACTCTAACAAAACTTTCAAAATTTCATAATTAACGGCAGTTCCTAATTGGTTCTGTCATTAAAATCACCAATAATGAAGTAATAATTAAATTTTGAAAGTTTTGTTAGAGTTCTGAAATTTTCACCACCAGAACTTGAGTTTTGTAAGTACTTTAGAACCATTTAGAACCATGGATTGCCCAAGCCTAATATATATATATATATATATATATATATATGACATTTCTAACATCTATATCAATATATATATATATATATATATATACCTTCACTATGCATTTATATGATATATCTAATATATATATATATATATATATATGAATGATATATAAGAATGAAATATGGGATATATATATATATATGATATCTATCTATCTATATTATACATATGATTGATATTATATATATATATGAATGATATATATATATATATATATATATAATATCCTGTATCTCATATACATAGATAGATATCATATATATATATATATATATATATATATAATTCATATAAACATAATATAAATCATATATATATATATATATCACATATATGTGTAGGTGTCACATAGATATCTCATATATATATATAATATACATATATATCATATATCTCATTCATATATATATATATAATATCAATCATATGTATAATATATATATCATACACATATATCTCATATATCTCATTCATATATATATAATATCAATCATATGTATAATATATATACTGATAAATAGATATATATATGGATAGACATATAGAAAGATATAGATATAGATATTAGAAATGTCATATATATATATATACCATATCTCATATACATACATAGATAGATATCATATATATGTATATATATATACATATTGTGTGTGTGTATATATATATATATATCATTCGTATAAATATAAATCATATATGTCATATATATGCATAGATGTCACATAGATATCTCATATATATATATATATATATATATCCTATACATATATGTCATATGTATCATTCATATCTATATCATATTCATATCTATCTATATAATATTATATATGTAATATATATATATATATATATATATATATATACATATATATATATGGTAAAAGTTTTCCCCTGACATTTGTAATCATAAGAAGAAGGAACACAAGTTGCATTGAGTTGTATATTTAGGAAAGGAAGAAGGAAAACTGGAAAATGTGCTCAAATGTGAGTTAATTAAATTTTGAAGTTAATTTGAGATTTTCATTTTTACTTAATATTTTAAGGTAATACTTCAACCACTCAAATAAAAGCTATTTTGATGTTATTTTTATTCAATACTTAGTGTTTCTTTAAAATATTTTTTATTTCTTATTTATTTGTATTTGTTTACGAGGTGAAAATTTCATTTCAGCAACATCAACTTTGTTCAGATTTCCTGTCTGAATTGCTGTGCTTCTCAATCTATGGCCTCCCTATATGGAAAAAAAAGTTCATCACAAATTCAATTTGACGGGAATTGTGTTTGTTCCAGCTTCCCAATTTCACCATCGTTACATCCCTTCATTATGTTTCCAATCCATTTTGTGAAGCAGTGCGTTTCTTATAATGGGGAATTTTCCACTCCGTGTCATTGTTTATTTAGGCGTGTTGGAGTCTATGGGATGTAAACCTTCTTAATTGCAGGCAACGTTGTACAGAATGGCTTCAAGGTGTGCATATTGCGTTGGAAAGTAAGTCTCATTGATGTCAAAGGGGTTTGTGCGTTCATAAAATCATAGAGTTGGAAGGGACCTCCAAAGGCCATCTAGCCCAATTCCCTTCTTCAATGCACAATCAAAGCACCCCTGACAGAGGGACCTCCAAAGGCCATCTAGCCCAATCCCCTTCTTCAATGCACAATCAAAGCACCCCTGACAGAGGGACCTCCAAAGGCCATCTAGCCCAATCCCCTTCTTCAATGCACAATCAAAGCACCCCTGACAGAGGGCCATTCAGCTTCTGTCTAAAAGTCTACAAAAAGGATCTTCGACTAGACTCCATGGTAGAGAGTTCCACTGCTGAACAGCTCAAAGAAGTTCTTCCTAATGTTCAAGTGGAATCTCCTTTTCTGTAATTTGAACCCATGGCTCCATTGAGTCCCAGTCTCCAGGGCAGCAGGACTATCAAAGCACCCCTGACAGATGGCCATCCAGCCTCTGTCTAAAAGTCTACAAAAAAGGAGCTTCCACTAGACTCCATGGCAGAGAGTTCCACTGCTGAACAGCTTCTATCATGTCCCCGCATGGGGAGCTGGAGCTGACAGAGGGAGCTCATCCACACTCTCATCGGATTCGAACCTCCAACCTGTCGGTCTTCAGTTCTGCCAGCACAAGGGTTTAGCCCAGGGGTCCTCAAACTAAGACCCCAGGGTCAGATACGGCCCTCCAAGATCATTTACCCGGCCCTTGCTCAGGGTCAACCTAAGTCTGAAATGACTTGAAAGCATACAACAACAATCCTATCTGATCAGTCAAAAGCAGGCCCACACTTCCTATTGAAATACTAGTAAGTTTTAAAAATTGTTCTTCGTGTTTTTAACAAGGAGACACTATGGATTTATGTTTTATTGATTTTGTTATGGTTTTTATTAGATGTTAAAGTTTTTATTTGTATTTATGGTATTGTGGACATTGAATTTGCCCTGTAAAGCGCCTTGAGTCGCCGGCGGGCTGAGAAAGGTGGTATACAAATACAGTAAACAAACAAACAAACAAACAAATAACATGCAAGTCCCCTCACCATGACTAGGTGACAATCCAGCAAGGTGGATTTTTGTTTTCATGTCTGGAGTGACTTGAGAAACTTCAAGTCGCTTCTGATGTGAGAGAATTGGCCGTCTGCAAGGACATTGCCCACTGGACGCCCAGATGTTTTGATGTGTTACCATCCTTGTGAGAGGCTTCTCTCATGCCCCCGAATAAGGAGCTGGAGCTGATAGAGGGAGCTCATCCATGCTCTCCCCGGATTCGAACCTGCGACCTGTCAATCTTCAGTCCTGCCAGCCACTGGGGGTTCCTTTCAGTGTAGTTAGACTGCATTATATGAGTCTACACTGACCATAAAATGCCGTTTCAAACCACATTCCATGGCAGTGTAGATGGGGCCCGAGATAATCCAATGTATAGTATGATAAAGGAATTAAATGCAAGCCTGGGTGATGTCTTAGCTGCGACAACAATACTTTACAAGCTAGCATTCTGTATTTGATGAAACACACAATACGGAAGTGAGCGCTGTTAACAAGATGTATTTAGTTCAAATGCATTTTGATATTGGAAGCCATATGTCATGGATCCGCTTCCCGTCTTTGTTTTGTTTGCTGGCTTTGCTGCCTTCATGTTTCATAACTAATGTTCCCCAACATCCCAATTACTCTTCGGGATAATGCAAAGAACGGAAGCTAAATTGGCTGATGGATATGTGTCAAGGATGTAGCAGAGCCGAAGCTGGGGAACGGAGGCTCCTTATAAAGGAAATAAAGAGATCCAGACATAAAACATGCCACAGCTCATCTTCATTTTGAGATACTAAACTATAAGAGGAGCTCCAAGAAATAAAGAAAAACTATTCCCTTAAACACTTGTCTTCCATTATGCTGCCTCCTGCAAAGTTGCTCTGAATATCCTAGCTCCATCCTAAGAGATTCTGTGATATGTAGTTTCTCTCCTTGAAAGCTCTAGTTCACTGCCCTAAACAAAGGCCCATCTACGCTGCCATATAATGCAGCTTGGAACTGAATTATGTAGTTAGTATAGATTTATATTATTATTATTATTATTATTATTATTATTATTATTATTATTTTATTTGTACCCCCTAGCATCTCCCGAAGGACTCGATGCGGCTTACACAGGCCAAGACCTCAAAACACAATACAACAGTTCAATACCTAAGCAAATTAAAAACAGTTAAGCAGAATAAACAACAACAGTAAACAATACATCGAGACACTATAAAACTGGGCTGGACCAGAGTGATGGGTACAAGATTAAAAGTGCTGATGTGGCAGGAGGTATGTAGGATTATAAGTAAGTGCAATGTGCGGTGTGCAGTAATCTTAGTTCTACTAAAGTGCTTCTAGGACTTGGTATTGAGAAGGCACATCGGAACAGCCAGGTCTTCAAGTTCTTTCTGAAGACTGCCAGTGTAGGGGCCTGTCTAAGATCTCTTGGGAGGGCGTTCCAGAGTCGGGGGGCCACCACAGAAAAGGCCCTGTCTCAAGTCCCCACCAAGTGTGCTTGCGATGCAGGCGGGATCATGAGCAGCGCCTCTCCAGATGACCGAAGTGAACGCGTGGGTTCATAGGCGGAGATGCGGTCACGCAGGTAGGGTGGTCCCAAACCATTCAGGGCTTTGTAGGTAAGCACCTGCACCTTAAATTGGGCTCGGAAAATAAACGGCAGCCAGTGGAGCTCCTTAAACAGGAGGGTTGACCTCTCTCTGTAAGGAGCCCCGGTTAACATCCTGGCTGCTGCCCGTTGGACCAGTTGGAATTTCCAAGCCATTTTCAAGGGCAGCTCTACGTAGAGCGCATTGCAGTAATCCAACCTAGAGGTGACCAAGGCATTGACCACCCCGGCCAGATCAGCCTTCACGAGGTACGGTCACAGTTGGCGCACGAGTCTTAATTGTGCAAAAGCCCTCCCAGACACCGCCGACGCCTGAGCCTCAAGCATGTATTAAACTGCATTATATGAGTCTACACTGAACATATAATGCTGTTTCAAATAATGCAGTTCCAAACTACATTATACCAGGAGTATTTTTTAAGTAAGGTCCGTTTTGTTGGAGACACTAGTAGTTCGCGCACATACCGCAACGAGCGCGTGCGTCGTGTACCGGCATGCCTTGGGAACAACTGTGCTCAGTTTCCGCTCTGTAGCTCACCTGTACGGTCCTGTTCTGTGCTTTGAAAATGTTTAAGACTCTCAACTCACCCTCCGCATGTGAGGTTCGCTCAGTGATACGGTTTTTGTCAGCAAGGAACCTGCCTGCTGCAGAAATCCATCGACAGATTTGTGAAGTGTGCGGTGAGACTGTTATGAGTGAAAGCAAAGTGCGTAAGTGGGTAAGACAATTCAAAGATGGCCGTGACAACGTCCATGATGAGGACCGCTCCGGTCGCCCTTCTTTGATTACAGACGATTTGGTGGCTTCAGTTGAAGCGAGGATTCGTGAAGAGGGTATTTTAAAATTGGTTCAGAGGTATGATAAGTGTTTGAACAAACTTGGCAACTATGTCGAAAAATAGAATGAAGTATGTACTTTCTGAAAATAAATTTACTTTTTTGAAATAAACTTTCGTTGTGTACTTATGTTCAAATGGACCTTACTTTAAAAATACCCCTCGTATAACACTGTCGATCCAGCCTGTGTTCGATGTAGTTTGAACTCAGACCACATCTAGACTGCCATATAGTCCAGTTTCTGTATCAAGTTTATCTGCTCTGTGAATTGGATTAAATGGCATTGTGGACTCATATAAACAAGTTCAAATCAGATAATCTGGATTCTAAAACTGGATTGTGTGGCAATATATATCCAATCCCAATTGTCTCAAGAAGGTAGAGAAAAGGGACATAAATTTACCCTTTTACATGAGGCTCAAAGGTTACAGTTTCTCCCAATTTGTGTTATTCCCTATGAATATTTTTTTCCTATCTGATGTTATTTTGTTATTGAGCCATGGTACACCCTCCTCCCCTCAAATTTATACTTCACCGAGGGACCACAAATAAATATATGATTTCTTTTTCTTTTTATTAAAACTCTCTCCTCGAGGTCCGGAAGTGTGAATGTTTAAAGTTTAGAGGATCGGGAATAAACCCAGTTTAGACGATCAGGAATAAACCCAAACTGTGTACTGTATCTATTTGTTATATGAAATGTAAATAAACTGCTTCTAAGAAATGTATCAAAAATGTAGTCTAGAGACAGCAACTCCTCGGTGATCTTGTTAAAATAATCTCCTGGGAATGGAAAACATTTGGCAAATCCCTCTGGCTATTTCCCAAACCAGGTAATCATCAGATTCATTGTGAGTATGCAAAGATAGGTGATTTCCTTTGCCAGCCAGATAAACCCAAAATGTTTGTACAATTCATATGAAGCCGAGACTCTGCCTCTCCTTCGTAGAAATAGAAGCTTAGAGTTTGTGCATTCGCTAACTTTTTTATTAATAGCCAAGCCCTTGATTACTCAAGATCAGCACCTTTGTCCCTTGAGTCTTGTGTCATGTATCATGTTCTGTAGTTGATAGTGGTTGGTGGTGGCCTAGCAGTTGGTGATGTAAGTTTTAGTTCTAAAGGTTTGAGTAATCTGTAAGTAAGAGTTCATGGGTAAAAGCAATTAATAATAATAATAATTATACAACACTGCCTGAGCTCTGCGAATGCAGCATTTTTCCCAATGAAGCAGAGAGTGTTTGAAGAGCGGGACATCCGTAGGGATACCAAGGTGCTTGTCTATAAAGCTATTGTCCTCCCAACTGTGCTATATGTCTGCGAAATGTGGACTGTCTACAGACGTCACATGCAACTCCGGGAACGATTCCATCAGCGCTGCCTCTGGAAAATCCTGCAAATCTCTTGAGAAGACAGGCGGACAAACGTCAGCGTGCTGGAAGAAGCAAAGACCACCAGCATTGAAGCGATAGTCCTCTGCCATCAACTCCACTGGACCGACCACCGTCTCCCAAAGCAGTTGCTCTACTCTGAACTCAAGAACGGAAAATGGAATGTTAGTGGGCAGGAAAAGAGATTGAAAGATGGGCTGAAAGCCAACCTTCAACATTCTGGAATAGACACTGAGAACTGGGAAGCCCTGGCCCTTGAGTGCTCCAGCTGGAAGTCAGCTGTGACCAGCAGTGCTACAGAATTTGAAGAGGCACGAATGGAGGGTGAAAGAGAGAGATGTGCCAAGAGGAAGGCACATTAAGCCAACCCCGACCTGGGCCACCTTCCGTCTAGAAACCAATGCCCTCACTGTGGAAGAAGATGCAGGTCAAGAATAAGGCTCCACAGCCACCTACAGACTCACAAGAATTCTGATCCTGGAAGACTATCCTACTCAGCCAATGAGGGATTGCCTAAGTAAGTAAGTAAAGTAAGTACATTTTGAAGCAAATTGATTGTACTTACATCCTTTTTGGCCAAATCATAATCAACATCTGTGGCTTGTCTTCATCTGTAGCTGGTGAGTTGTGTTTTTTTTTTTTAATCCTGGCCTATCTGGTTTAGTGTTCACTCGCCAGGCATGGATCCTCTTCACCGCAGTTCTAGCTAAACCACTACAATTTGGCTCCTCTTGCCTCAGTTTTCAAGCCAGACATTTTTCTTTCCTGATTAGTTGGCATCCCTACATTTTGCCCTTATCTAGGCTTTATCCTTGAGAATTTCATTTGCAATAATCAACAATTAGCACATGCTGAAACAGGGGGAGCATTGATATCTTTGTTAATTCATAGTCGAAGGCCTCCTTGAGCTGTAGCCGATGATAATTAAACAATATATCCTATTGCGAGGTGTGTTCTGCTGATTAATAAATGCCTTGATCCGCAGGTACAGGGAATACGGCTCGAATCGATAGCTCTGCCTAAAAGCTCCAGCCCTCGAAATGGGTGTAATAAAATGTAAATGAAACGTCTTGGGATTTGGTGGTTTTAATTAAAAGGAATGATGAATTGATCATTCAAATCGTATTGATCTATGGCTTCTTCTTCTCCTTTTTTTTATTCCCAGCAATTTAATTTGTCAAATATCAGCTTAGATGGCTCATGATTTGTAAGCCTGGTGTTAAAAACAGAAGTCTTTGGCTGAAAAGTGCCAAAGGAAGCCCAGGAGCGGACGAGAGAAGGATGTCCATGGGGCACCCGGGCCACTGCTTTTACGAGGCGGCATAAAGATAAAGATACTTGCTGTATCACTGATATTCTTTTGCGTATTTCATTTTTATTCTTGCACATGTTATGAACTTAAATATAGACCCGAAACAAAGAGAAGCTGGCATTTATATCGTACCTAATAAAATGCCCACGTACATGATGGCTGATGTGCATAAGGAGGAAAAGCTCACACCAGTTGTCGGAACTCAGATGCCTTAAAGAGCCAGGCACAGTAATGTAAACAAATCAACAGTTTATTAAATCAAAGTAAACAAGACTCAGAGACACTTCCTTCAGTGTCTCTGGCCAAAACTCAGCAATTTACAGCTTAAAAAATGAACTAAGCAAATAAACCGGATTAAACTGGCAAATAATCCGGATTAAATAAGAGTTCAAGCAAAATGCATCAAAATCACACAGTTCAAAGATAAAGCCAAAACAAAATGCTGTGAAGAGAAGCCGTCGTCCAAAAGCAGTCCAAAGTCGAAGAAGTCCCAGTAGAAGATGTTAAAGTCCAAAAATCAGCGTCATCGTCAGTAAACAGTCTATGGTCAAGGAGAGGGGAAATCCGCACTTACAAAAGTCCAAGCCGGTCAGAACACGAAGAATACAGCAACCTGCAGTTCCAGGACCCAAGCCCAACAAGAGGAGCGACAGTAGCAAAACCCAAGGCACGTATCCAACACTTTGCCTACTGCAAAGTTCCAAACTTTCAGTGCCTTCCTTTATCCTACAAGTCATCATCCGTTGATGAGCTGCCCTCCGCCCTTTCCTCATCGCTGTCAGCTGTCTTACCCATTACAGCTGAGCGCCAACACCCATCTCTCCAACTCTTCCACCTCTTATCAAGACTTAAGTCTCCCCATGAATCTCTGGTATCCACAGACTGCCAATCCCCAGAAAAGCCCTCAAACGTATCACTGGATGTGGGTTGCATGCACACATTCCTGACTTCTTCCACTTGAGTCCAGTCCAATGGTTCCTCTTCATCCTCACTACTCCCAGACCCATTACTTCCAGTAAAGCCCATGAAATCTTCATCTTCAGTGGGAGCACTAAGTATGTCCTGGATCCTTTTCCTCTGACGTTCTTTGTCAGACTCCTGCTCTCGAGTAATCCGTTTGACACCTCTACTCCCATCTCCCTCCTCCTCCTCACACATCTCACTCTCTGAAAAGCCTTCAAAAGAGTCTTTATCTGTGGGAGACATAAAATAAAGAGCAACAGGGCAGCAGAAATGCAGGAAGAGGAATTACTTGTGTGTGCAGAAGTATGATCACTGGGTCACAGATTGGTGAATTGGCATAATTGCTATAAGTCAAAGACAACTTGCAGGTTCAAAACAGGGTTGTGGCACAACTGGTTGGGAGTCAACTGCATTAAAATCACTGCTGACTGAGAGGTCATGAGTTCGAAGCCAGCTCAGGTCCGAGTGAGCTTCCGGCCATTTGTCTAGCTTGTTGTCAACCTTTGCAGCCCGAAAGACATTTGCATCTGTCAAGTAGGAAATTTAGGTACTGCTTAAGTGGGGAGGCTAATTTAACTAATTTACAACACCATAAAAAGCTCTCCAGCAGCGTGCAAAGAATGAGGAAGTACTCCATCGGAGTGACAAGTGCATGGTGAAGTGACAGCTCCCCAGGTGGTGGGAATTCAAAAAGCATACCCTCATGAAGCTGGAATATTAAATAGCCTCTGTGTGTCTGTCTATATATGTTGTGTGTCTATGGTATTGAATGTTTGCCATGGATTTGTGCATTGTGATCCGCCCTGAGTCCCCTGCAGGGTGAGAAGGGCGAAATATAAATACTGTAAATAAATAAAGAGAAACTTCTGTGGTTATTAGACTTTATTTTGAAACTCACAAAGAGTTCTTGAGATCCTGTACCCACAAAGAATTCTATAGTTCTTGAAAATCAAAAAGAGTTTGAAGATTTCATAACTGACAAAGAATTTTGGTGAGCTTGAAAATCGCAAAGAGTTCTTGAGATCCTGAACTTACATAGAATCCTGAAGATCTGTTAAATGACAAAGAATTCTGGAGATCTTTAAACTCACAAAGAGTTTTGAAGATCTTGTAACTGACAAAGAATTCTGGAATTCTGGAGATTTTGAGAATTACAGAGTTCTGAAAATCTAGTAACTGTCAGGGAATTCTGGAAATCTTTAAACTAACATTCTTGAGATCCTGAACTCACAAAGAATTCTGGAGATTTCGAAAATCACAAAGATTTCTGAAGATCTTGTAACTGACAAAGAATTCTGGAATCCTGGAGATTTTGAAAATCGCAAAGAGTTCTGAAGCTCTAGTAACTGTCAGAGAATTCTGGAAACCTTTAAACTAACATTCTTGAGATCTTGAATTCACAAGGAATTCTGGAAATTTTGAAAATCACAAAGAATTCTGAAGATCTTGTAACTGAAACAGAATTCTGGAAATCTTGAAAATCAAGAAGAGTTCTGAAGATCTCTTAACTAACAAAGAATTCTTGAGATCTTCACTGAAATACAACACCACCTGAGCTCTGCGAGTGCAGCATTTTTCTGAATGAAGCAGAGAGTGTTTGAGGACCGGGACATCCGTAGGGAAACCAAGGTGCTTGTTTATAAAGCCATTGTCCTCCCAACCCTGCTCTATGCCTGCGAGACGTGGACTGTCTACAGACGTCAAATGCAACTCCTGGAACGATTCTGTCAATGCTGCCTCCAGAAAATCCTGCAGATCTCATGGGAAGAGAAGCGGACAAATGTCAGCGTGCTGGAAGAATTTATTATTATTATTTATTTATTTAGAACTTTTATATACCGGTCTTCTCACCTCCACAGAGGGACTCAGGCTGGTTCACAAACAGTAGTTTAAAATATCGCACCACATAATGCACTAATACATAAAATACATTAAAATACAATCATATAATTACATAAGGCCAATTCATCAGAATAAAATTACAATTCATCACCATCTATCTGTGTGGCCAGGAGTTGTTGACTCACTCAATGAATGCTAAATTCCAGAGCCAAGTTTTCACCAGCTTTCTAAAAGTCAGGAGAGAAGGGGCAGTTCTCATCTCCAGTGGGAGAGAGTTCCAGAGCCGAGGGGCCACCACCGTAAAGACCCTGATCCCTCGTCCCCACCAGACGCTCTTGCGAGGATGGTGTGACCAAGAGCAGGGCCCCTCCAGAAGATCTTAACAACCTTGATGGTTCATAGGGGAGAATCTGTTCGGACAGGTAAATTGGGCCAGAGTCATTTAGGGTTTTATAAGTCAACACTAGCACTTTGAATTGTGCTCGGAAACTGATTGGCAGCCAGTGGAGCTGACGTAACAGAGGAGTAGGATGCTCCCTGCACCCCGCTCCTGTTAGAAGTCTGGCTGCCACTCATTGGACTAGTTGTAGCTTCTGGGCAGTCTTCAAAGGCAACCCCACATAGAGAGCGTTGTAGTAGTCTATACAGGATGTAACCAGAGTGTGGACCACCGTGGCCAGATCAGAAGCAAAGACCACCAGCATTGAAGCAATGGTACTCCGCCATCAACTCTGCTGGACCGGCCACATTGTCTGGATGTCCGACCACCGTCTCCCAAAGCAGTTGCTCTACTCCGAACTCAAGTACGAAAATGGAATGTTGGTGGGCAGGAAAATAGATTTAAAGATGGGCTCAAAGCCAACCTTAAAAACTCTGACATAAACACTGAGAACTGGGAAGCCCTGGCCCTTGAGTGCTCCAGCTGGAGGTCAGCTGTGACCAGCAGTGCTGTAGAATTTGAAGAGGCACAAATGGAGGGCGAAAGAGAGAAATGTGCCAAGAGGAAGGTGCGGCAAGCCAAGCTCGACTGGGACCGCCTTCCACCTGGAAACCAATGCCGTCATTGTGGGAGAAGATGCAGATCAAGAATCGGGCTCCACAGTCACCTCTGGACCCACCGCCAGAACACCGACCTTGGACTGGGACCGCCTTCCAACTGGAAACCAATGCCTTCACTGTGGGAGAACATGTAGGTCAAGAATAGGGTCTGCAGTCACCTACGGACCCACCGCCAGGACAATCCTACTCGGACAACGAGGGATCGCCTAAGTAAGTAAGTCTGGAGATCTTGAACTCATTAGGAGTTCTGGAGATAATGAAACCTTGGAGATCTGGAGATGCTGAAGCTCACAAAGAGTGCCGGATAACCTGAAAGCTTATATAGTTTTAATTGGACTTTATAAATATGTTTGTTTTCTGTGGCTGTTCAATCTTGTTTTTGTTCTTTTGGATCAATGTGATTTATTTAGTTTTTGGAAGAAATCCAAGGGAGAAGATCCGTCATAGAATCATAGAATCTAAGAGTTGGAAGAGACCTCATGGGCCATCCAGTCCAACCCCATTCTGCCAAGAAGCAGGAATATTGCATTCAAATCACCCCCGACAGATGGCCATCCAGCCTCTGTTTAAAAGCTTCCAAAGAAGGAGCCTCCACCACACTCTGGGGCAGAGAGTTCCACTGCTGAACGTCTCCTCTCAGAAGGAAGGTTAGAGTGTTTCCCGACAGAGGCTAAGCTTGTTTTTAAGACTGTACCGAACAGGTTTGGTGTTACAAGAAAATACTTTAAAAAATAAATAAAGCAAGCACGCACAAACGTATAAGCTGTTGAAAAGAGATAAAGCTACATTCCTGACAGGAAGCCAAGGGGGAGAGGAAAAGCATGCCTCAGTGAAGTTCTTTGCAAATTGGAACCGGGGTCCCCTATCTCTATCGCAGTCTGGAGATCCAACTTCAAAAATCATTATTATGCTTTTTAATGGAGTGTTCACATTAGGAAAGTTCAAGCTGTTTCAAGTGACTATCACTGAGCACAAGTTAAAAAGGTAATTTGCATGAATACAGACAACGTGAGAGGTATCAAAGCCGCAGTGTAATGAATTAGTTGTGGTTTGTTGTGATAATGACTTTGGCATCAGCACACATCCTTCCCATCATCGCTCAGTGGTTGCATCTGTCACGTTCGTCATATATATATAGAGAGAGGGAGCAAGTTGGGGATTGGGAAAGGTTAATTGTGCCAAGCAATGGAGGGATGAAAATAAATAAATAAATAACAACACCCTTTTTGAAGCTGTGTGCAATGGTATATTACACATACAAAGACCCAGTATCATAATTTTATGAGTATCTAACATAAGCAATGACGATTAAAGAGTGGAATAAAGAGGAGGAAATTAGTAGGAAGAAGCCCTTAATTGATTAAGGGATTGATTGATTGATTGATTGATTGATTGATGGAGCTGCAACCTGTCAAATCAGAGGTTGAGCAATGCTCCAGTGGGATTCCTTCCCAGGTAATCCTCAGAGCTCGGGGTGTGTGTTGCAATGCTCTGAGGATTATTATCTGGGAAGGAATCCCACTGGAGCATTGCAGCGCACCCAAATACCTGGGAGTCACTTTGGACCGTGCTCTGACCTACAAGAAGCACTGCCTGAACATCAAGCAAAAAGTGGACGCTAGAAACAACATCATACGAAAACTGACTGACACAACCTGGGGATCACAACTAGACACAGTGAAGACATCTGCCCTTGCGCTATGCTACTCTGCTGCTGAGTACGCATGGCCAGTGTGGAGCACATCTCACCACGCTACAATAGTGGATGTGGCTCTTAATGAGACATGCCGCATTATCACAGGGTGTCTGCGCCCCACACCACTGGAGAAATTACTCTGCTTAGCCGGTATTGCACCACCTGACATCCACCAGTAGTGAAAGGACCAAGGCAGAGACATCTCCAGCTCATCCCCTGTTTGGGTATCAGCCAGCACGTCAATGACTTAAATCAAGACATAGTTTTCTTAGATCTACAGAGACACTTGCTGGAACACCTCAGCAAGCCAGAGTCCAAAAGTGGCAGGCCCAAACCCAGCACCTCAATCCATGGGTGATACCAGATGAGAGACTCCCCCCTGGGCGACAGAAGACTGGGCGACTTGGAAGGCGCTGAACAGACTGCGCTCTGGCACCACGAGATGCAGAGCCAATCTTAAGAAATGGGGCCTCAAAGTGGAATCCACGACATGCGAGTGTGGAGAAGAGCCAACCACTGACCACCTGCTGCAATGCACCCTGAGGCCTGCCACATGCACCATGGAGGACCTTCTTGCGGCAACACCAGAGGCACTCCAAGTGGCCAGATACTGGTCAAAGGACATTTAACCAACTAACAAGTTTGCAAAATCTGTGTTTTTGTTTTTATTTTTTTAATCTGTGTGTTTGTTTTGCTCTGTTAGAAATGTAATACAATGGTATGGTTGCTGATGACACGATAAACAAATAGAGGTTGAGCATAAGTTAACCTATAAATCCCTAAACGACTCCGGCCCAGTTTACCTGTCCGAACAGATTCTCCCCTATGAACCATCAAGATTGTTAAGATCGTCTGGAGGGGCCCTGCTCTCGGTCCCACCATCTTCGCAAGCACATCTGGTGGGGACAAGGGACAGTGCCTTCTTGGTGGTGGCCCCTCGGCTCTGGAACCCTCTCCCACTGGAAATTAGAACTGCCCCCTCTCTCATGACTTTTAGAAAACAGGTGAAAACCTGGCTCTGGAAACTGGCATTTGACGAGTGAGTCAATAACTCGTGGCTATATGGATGGATGGTGATGAACAACGATTTTATTGTGACGACTTGGCCACTGTAATTATATGACTGCATTTTTGGTATTTTAATGTTTTAGTGTATTACGGAATGTGATGTTTTTAAATGATTGTTTAGGGAAAGGAAGGAGAGAAAGAAAGGAGAGAAAGAGGGAGGGCAGGTTGGCCACAGCAAAACGTGGCGGGTACAGCTAGTCTATATATATAAAATGGGAAAGGGCGTTCAACGGGACAGCAAAATGCGAAAAACCCCTGACGAAAACTCACCAAATTTGCTGTGCACATACCTCAACCCACAAGGTATGCACAACACTCATCAAACTTCCAAACAATATTTCAACAAACTCACAATTACAAAAACCAACTGAGCATGCGCAGTGCCCAGGGGAGGAAGTACACACGCAATGCACTCTGGGAACTGTAGTTCTAGAATGCTGCCTACCCGCTGACGCTGAAGCCCCGGCCTCGGAGTTGGAGCTCGGTCGGCTGTGCTCGCTGGGGGCCAGGATGCTGCGCGACCTGTGGAGGCTGCCCGGACAAGAAAAGTGGGAAGGGGAAGGTGAAGGAAGGAAGGAAGGAAGGAGAAGTTGAGAAGGTATATGAAACAAGAAAGGAAGAAAAGAAAGAAGAAAGGGAGAGAAGGAATATGGGAAAGAAGGGAGAAAGGAAGGAAAAAGAAAGGAGGGAAGGGAAGGTGTATGAAGGAAGTAAGGAAGGAGAAGTTGAGAAGATATATGAAAGAATAAAGGAATGAAAGAAAGAAGAAAGGGAGAGGAGAATGGGAAAGAACGGAGAAAGGAAGGAAGGAAGGAAAGGAAGGGAGGGAGGTGTATGAAGGAAGGAAGGAGAAGTTGAGAAGGTATATGAAAGAAGAAAGGTAGGAAAGAAAGAATATATAGAGAGGAGGAGGGTGGGAAAGAAGGGAGAAAGGAAGGAAGGAGGAAAGGAAAGAAAGATAGAAAAAAGGGAAGGGGAAGGGAAGGTGTCGGAAGGAAGGAAGGAAGGAAGGAAGGAAGGAAGGGGAATTTGGGAAGGGGAAGAGAGGAAAAAGCGAAGGAAGAAGAGAAAGGGAGGGAAGAAAAGAAAGAAAGAAAGAAAGAAAGAAAGAAAGAAAGAAAGAAAGAAAAGGAAGTCTGGAAGTCAAGAGCGAAGGAAGGAAGGAAAGAGGTAGAGAGGGAAGAAAGGAGAGAAAGAGGAAGGAAAATAAAAAGGGAGGAGGAAGGAAAGAGGAAGAGAAGGAAGGAGGAGAGAAGGAAAGAAAAAAGGGAAGGGAGGAAAGACGGAGCAAAGGAAGAAGAGAAAGAAGGAGAGAAAGAGGGAGGGAAGGAAAGAAATAAAGAGAAGGAAGGATGGGAGCAAAAAGCTAAGGAAGGAAGTAAACAGGTAGAGAAGGAAGAAAGGAAAGAAGAAAAGGAAATGAAGGAAGGAGTGAAAGAAGGAGAGAAAGAGGGAGAGAAGGTTGGTCACAGCAACACGTGGCGGGTAAAGCTAGTGTATATATAAATATACTGGGGGGAAGGAAGGGAAGTAGAAGAAGAGAAGGAAAGAGAGAAGGAAAGAAAAAAAGGGAAGGAAAGAGAGAAAGAAAGGAGAAAGAGGGAGGGAAGATTGGCCACAGCAATGTGTGGTGGGTCCCGCTAGTGTGTGTATGTGTGTGTAGGGAGGGCACACAGAGAAAGAGAGAGCTTTTTAATGGGCACCTGTCTGCTTTACCCTTATCTATTTTGGAATCTCATGGTGAAGGTGAAGCAGAAGGCAGGGCAAATGCCAGGCGGGGTTCCTGAAGGGGAGGATAGAAAACTGGAATAATACATTTCCCAGCACACGAGTGATGTCCATATAGAAAATGATTACATGCAAAGCAGCGCTCACAATATTTCCTAATCAACTTCGCCCTCCAGCAAATCTCCAAATAGCTTCTTACATTCCCCACAGTTGAGAAAAAGGAGTCTGGGGATTTGGTGCCACCGTTTCCTTGACAGGAGGGGGAAAAAATACTCAGAATATGTATGGAGAGAGGAGGGGAAGCGAGAGAAAGGAAGGGAGGAACGAAAAAGAAGAAGAAGAAAAGTGAGAAAACCTCACTACACCTGAAGGCAGCCGTCTTATCAGCAGCTCTCATACCGCACCCCCTCCCCAATTTCTTTTTATATTCACCCAGAGTTTTGGAGACAGTCTTAGGGTTAACTGCAGGGAAAACTGTTGATTGGGAAACACTTGAAATAAATGCGGTGCCTTGACAGAAACCCTTTGTAGTTGGGTCCATTTCGGATTCTGAGAGAGAACTAGTTATTTAAAAAGAGTAAGCAGATATAGAAGTAGTAACAGCCCAGGAATTAATTTGACCTAAGCTCAGGCAACTTTCTCATCTCAAGGTACTGCTCCACGTCATGTATTTGGGTCATTAAGTCTTTATTTATCGTGTCATCGTGCCATACCATTGTATTACATTTCTAACAGAACAAAACAAAAAAAAAATAGATAAAAAACACAAATTTTGCAAGCTTAGTAGTTGATTAAATGTCCTTTGACCAGTATCTGGCCACTTGGAGTGCCTCTGGTGTTGCCGCAAGAAAGTCCTCCATTGTGCATGTGGCAGGGCACAGGCTGCATTGCAGCAGGTGGTCAGTGGTTTGCTCTTCTCCACACTCACATGTCGTGGATTCCACTTTGTGGCCCCATCTCTCAAGATTGGCTCTGCATCTCGTGGTGTCCAAGCGCAGTCTGTTCAGGGCCTTCCAAGTCGCCCAGTCTTCTGTGTGCCCAGGGGGGAGTCTCTCATGTGGTATCACCCACGGATTGAGGTGCTGGGTTTGAGCCTGCCACTTTTGGACTCTCACTTGCTGAGGTGTTCCAGCGAGTATCTCTGTAGCTCTTAGAAAACTATGTCTAGATTTAAGTCATTGATGTGCTGTCTGATACCCAAACGGGGTGAGCTGGAGATGTCTCTGCCTTGATCCTTTCCCTACTTCTCGGCAGATGTCGGGTGGTGCAATACCGGCTAAGCGGTGTAATTTCTCCAGTGGTGTAGGGCGCAGACACCCTGTGATAATGCGGCATGTCTCATTAAGAGCCACATCCACTGTTTTAGCATGGTGAGATGTGTTCCACACTGGGCATGCACACTCAGCAGCAGAGTAGCATAGCGCAAGGGCAGATGTCTTCAATGTGTCTGGTTGTGATCCCCAGGTTGTGCCAGTCAGTCTTCATATGATATTGTTTCTAGCGCCCACTTTTTGCTTGATGTTCAGGAAGTGCCTCTTGTAGGTCAGAGCATGGTCCAGAGTGACTCCCAGGTATTTGGGTGCGCTGCAGTGCTCCAGTGGGATTCCTTCCCAGGTGATAATCCTCAGAGCTCGGGGTGCTTGTCTGTTCTTAAGGTGAAAGTCACATGTCTGTGTTTTAGATGGATTAGGATCAGCTGATTTTCCCTGTAATAGTCAGTAAGAGCACCTGGAGCTTCGGAGAGCTTCTGTTCAACCATCTCAAAGCTCCCTGCTTGAGCAGTAATGGTTTATGATGACCCTGTGGATTTCAAAGAGAAGGAATACTCAGGGGTGTTCATGCCATTTTCCCCTCTGTAATGCAATCTACAATTCCTAGTATTTGCGAACAGTCTCCCATCCAAGTATTGACCACATCCGACGAAATCAGACTTAAGGTTTATAGACATTGGGAATGCTGAGATAGGAATATAAGAGAAGACCTGGACATGCCAGGAAAGCAAAGGATTCTCAGAGGTGGACCTGCACCACAGGCTTTTCATTCCCACACAACATTCAGATCAAGGTTTTCCTTGACTACTTTCTGGAGGATTTTCTTGGAATTTGTCTCACGGATTTTTGAACCGGCATCCATCTTGAGGTAGTTCAGCTGATTCTTAGAGGGCAGCAGGAGGCCAATAGTGTCCATGGATTTGTCATCTTGTACCAAGGAAAGCTTTGGAGTTATAGGAGAGAACAGTCAGGGTTTGTCAATACTTCCAGAATCAGGTGTGTGAAGCTCCTCTGTAACTTTGGTGTGAGTGCTCTTCCACCAGTCACCAGCCAATCTCTCTCCAATGCCAGAAATACAGCTTAATGGTGTAACATTAGAAAATGTTGACCATTTCCGCTCCCCTGGCAGCCACCTCTCCACAA
The DNA here is from genome assembly GCF_037176765.1 of Anolis sagrei. Lineage (NCBI taxonomy): Eukaryota > Metazoa > Chordata > Lepidosauria > Squamata > Anolidae > Anolis > Anolis sagrei. The sequence continues at coordinate 39,022,041 of NC_090028.1, forward strand.
AAGTCAACATTGACACCGAAATACAACACCATCAGAGCTCTGCGAGTGCAGCTTCTTTCCGAATTGAGCAGAGAGTGTTTGAGGGCCGGGACATCCGTAGGGAGACCAAGGTGCCTGTTTATAAAGCCATTGCCCTCCCAACCCTGCAATATGCCTGTGAAACATGGACTGTCTACAGATGTCACACTCAACTCCTGGAACGATTCTATCAGCGTTGTCTCTGAAAACTCCTGCAAATTTCTTGGGAACACAGGCGGACAAATGTCAGCATGCTGGAATAAGCAACAACCACGGGCATTTAAGTGATGCTTCTAGGCCATGAACTCCGCTGGACTGGCCACATTGTCCAAATGCCCAATCCCCATCTCCCAAAGCTGTTACTATTTTCCTAACTCAAGAATGGGAAACATAATGTTGGTGGATAGGAAAAGAGATTTAAAGATAGGCTTAAAGCCAACCTTAAAAATTGTGGCATAGACACCGAGACCTGGGAAGCCCTGGCCTTCGAGCACTATAACTGGAGGTCAGCTGTGACCAGCAGTGCTGCAGAATTCAAAGAGGCACAAATGGAGGGCGAAAGAGAGAAACGTGCCAAGAGGGAGGCGCGTCAAGCCAACCCCAACCAGGACCGCCTTCCACCTGGAAACCAATGCCCTAACTGTGTGAGAAGATGCAGATCAAGAATAGGGCTCCACAGTCACCTACGGACCCACTGCCAGAACACCAATTTTGGAGGACCATCATCCTTGGACTACGAGGGATCACCTAAGTATCTGCCTTATGATATAAGGATGCTTACATCATGCTGTTATGGTTCCATGGCCACCTATGGAGCCACCACCAAGACACTACACTCGGAGGACCATCATACTTGGACAACGAAGGATCATCTAAGTATCTGCCTTATGATATAGGGATGCTTACATCATACTGTTATGGTTCCACAGCCACCTATAGAGCCACCACCAAGACACTACACTACACTTGAAGGACCATCACACTTGGAGGACCACCACCAAGACACTACACTCCACTTGGAGGACCATCATACTTGGAGGACCACCATCAAGACACTACACTACACTTGGAGGACCATCATACTTGGAGGACCACCACCAAGACACTACACTATACTTGGAGGACCATCACACTTGGAGGACCACCACCAAGACACTACACTACACTTGGAGGACCATCACACTTGGAGGACCACCACCAAGACACTACACTACACTTGGAGGACCATCACACTTGGAGGACCACCACCAAGGCACTACACTACACTTGGAGAACCATCACACTTGGAGGACCACCACCAAGACACTACACTACATTTGGAGGACCATCATACTTGGACAACGAGGGATCACCTAAGTATCTGCCTTATGATATAAGGATGCTTACATCATACTGTTATGGTTCCACAGCCACCTATGGAGCCACCACCAAGACACTACATTACACTTGGAGGACCACCATACTTGGAGGACCACCACCAAGACACTACACTACACTTGGAGGACCATCACACTTGGAGGACCACCACCAAGACACCACACTTGGAGGACCACCACCAAGACACTACACTACACTTGGAGGACCATCATACTTGGACAACGAGGGGTCACCTAAGTAAGTAAGTAAGTAAGTAAGTTAGTATGGTGTATGTATGTGTGAGGGCTGCCAGAATGGAAATTGGTTATGGTCTTCAAGGAATTGCCTAAGTAAGTAAGTAAGTAAGTAAGTAAGTAAGAAAGAAAGCCATCAGATATACCTGTAGAAGTGTCAGGGTGGTTCCAGCTCTGTGGCGGTGGGTGAGTTGTCAGTGCCCTGTTGCAGACAGGAAGAATTCAGTTGAGATAACTGACACCCTAAGAAGGAAGGAGTTTTTGAAGAGTAAGTTACTTGCAGGTGAGTTAAAATGAGAGGAAAATGAAGCCATTAAATGGTAAAAGTGTCACCAACTCAGGCTACAGATCTTATCAAGCCCACTCAAGGGAGAAAAAGGAGTTGGAGATAACAATAGGCGACATGGACGGACTCCATCATACCTTTTCTTAATTAAATAAAATAAAAATGAGAACACTAACAAAAGCTGTCCGACCAAGCAAGAGCCAGAGGCGAGATAATAATTGCCTCCAGCGGCTTCAAAGATTGCTCAACCGGGCAAACAACAAAGGCTAAATAAAGTTGCCCAAAGCCGCATCAAAGACATCTGGAAGAATGTCAATTGAAGATGGAGAGGGGAGGGAAGAGGCTTCTGAAAGGAAGGGGAGAAGACTTTTCGCACGCTGAACAATTCAAGTGCCGACTCTAAATTTAAAGCCTGTATCAAAGTTGCTTTTAAGGCTGTTGGACGTTCCATGTATGATGTGGTGCCTGTTTGTTTTGAAGGAAGTTCTTTCATTTCTCGAAGATCAGAGACCGGAAAGACAAGTCGCTGCTCTTTCACAGCCTTGCAGTCGGAGCTCGGTTTGAACTAGTTATATATAACAAGCGCCGCGTGCCTGCTTTCAAGCTGCCTTTTGGCTTGTGGTGACCCCACAAATTTCATAGAGTCCCCACAGCAGGGAATTCTCAGAGGTGGTTTGCCATTGTTTTCCTCTGAAATATCACCTACAGCACCAGGTAGTTCCCCATCCAAGTACTAACTAGGCTTCCTTTGCTTTGCTAGGACAATGCTTCTCTTCTTTTCCCAGTAACAAAGTCATGGCTCAGTAGCACTCTCCTTGTAAGCTAATAAGGGAGAGCTTCACCGCTTTTGTTGCCTAACTGTAAATTGAAGTCGCTTTTGCAGTTGTGTATAGCCTCATACGGTGATCAAGGAGAGAGTTGCGGGACATTAATTGACCCTCTGAGCCTTGCTCTGGGCTACATCCTCCCAAAAGTGTGAATTTGTCTTATTTGCTAGGACTTCAAGATCATCCGGGGAAGCCCTGCTCTCGATTTCGCCTGCGTCACAAACACGTTTGTTTGTGCTGGCTTTAGCCTATAAAGCCCTAAATGGTTCTGGCCCAACTTACCTGTCCGAACGAATCTCCCCTTACGAACCACTGAGGACTTTAAGATCATCTAGGGAGGCCCTGCTCTCGGTCCCGCCAGCGTCACAAACACGTTTGGTGGGGACGAGAGACAGGGCCTTCTCAGTGGTGGCCCCTCGGCTATGGAAAGCCCTTCCTGGGGACATTAGATCGGCCCCCTCCCTCTTAACATTTTGGAAAAGAGTCAAGGCTTGGTTGTTTGAACAAGTGTTTGAAAATTCAAAGTAAATAACATAGGAATTGGAATAACTGGATGTAATAGATCAGGGGTCCCCAAACTACAGCCCGCGGGCTACATCCGGCCCGCCAAGGGCACTTATCCGGCCCGGGGAGGAGGAGTGCCCCCCCACACAGTGCCCCTCCCTTCGCTGGCTCATGCTATGCCAGCCAAGGGCAGCTGCTCTGTGTGGTCTACTCGCGCGTAAAGCACCTCGTGAGGTGCTTTACGCGTGAGTAGGCCGCGCGGGGCTGCTCCTCCCTTGGCAGGCTCACGCTGCCCATTGGGCCCAATGGGCAGTGTGAGCCAGCCAAGGGAAGCTGCCCCGGCGCTCCATACAGTCATGGCAGCCACATGACCTTGGAGGTGTCTATGGACAACGCCGGCTCTTTGACTTAGAAATGCAGATGAGCAGCACACCCCAGAGTCAGACACGACTGGACTTCATGTCAGAGGAAAACCTTGAACTAGGAAAATTGTGGAAGATCCAGGGTGGGAGAAAGAACTCTTGTCTGTTGGAGGTAGGTATGAATGTTTCAGTTGGCCACCTTGATTACCATTTCATAGCCTGACAGTTTTTAGGGAGAATCCTTTATTGAGAGGTGATTAGCTGGCCCTGATTGTTTCTTGTCTGGAGTTCCCCTGTGTTTGAGTGTAGTTCTTTATTTACAGTTATAATTTTAGAGTTTTTTTTAATACTGGTAGCCAGATTTTGTTCAGACTAGAAATAGGAAGATTTCCCATTCTCTGCTCCTGGAAGTACTGCCTAAAGAAGGCTAGAAACAACCCCCTCTAAGGGCCCTTCCACAAAGCAAAATAAGATATGTGCAAAGGAATTTTTTATTGAGTTTTTTAAATAAAAAAATACTATAGTCCAGCCCTCCAATGGTCTGAGGGACAGTGAACTGGCCCCCGGTTTAAAAAGTTTGAGGACCCCTGTAATAGATTATATAATTAAACTGATTAATTCTTTGGAGGCTGTTGAAACTCTGCCACCAATATACAATCTTCTGGGGAGATTTTACTATGGATTCAGGCTACCACCAAAGACAAAAGGGTTTTTTAGTTTTCTTGTTGAACCAATGTATTGAAAATAAGCTGGATGGTGCTGAATTCGCACCCAGGGCACAGAACACTGAGAAGTTAATATTGGGATTCTTCTACGTATTTGCTGCCACCAATCTGGAAACTCTGTTTCCCTACCTTGTTAAGAATACTTCTTTATATAGAGGCACACTGAGACAGTTGTTGCTTAACAAAGAACAAAGATGTTTGTTTATGTCATTTTCAAAAACACAGGCACTGAAGCATAATGGTTGCAAGATTGAGATGAAGCTTATCTGGTTACTTTACTTACTTACTTACTTACTTACTTACTTAGGGGATCCCTCACATTCTGAGGATGATGGTCCTCCAAGTTCGGTGTTCTGGCAGTGGGTCCGTAGGTGACTGTGGAGCCCTATCTTTGATCTGCATGTTCTCCCAAAGTGAGAGCATTGGTTTCCAGGTAGAAGGCGGTCCCGGTTGCGGTTGGCTTGACATGCCTTCCTCTTGGCATGTTTCTCTCTTTTGCCCTCCATTCGTGCCACTTCAAATTCTTACTTACTTACTTACTTAGGCGATCCCTTGTTGGACGAGTAAGATGGTCTTCCATGATGGGTTTCCTTGTGGATTCGTAGGTGGTTGTGGAGCCCTATTCTTGACCCGCATCTTCTCCCACAGTGAAGGCATTGGTTTCCAGGTGGAAGGCGGTCCCAGTCGGGGTTGGCTTGATGCGCCTTCCTCTTGGCACGTTTCTCTCTTTCACCCTCCACTCATGCCTCCTCGAATTCTGCAGTACTGCTGGTCACAGCTGACCTCCAACTGGAGTGCTCAAGGGCCAGGGCTTCCCAGTTCTCAGTGACTATGCCAGAGTTTTTAAGGTTGGCTTTGAGTCCATCTTTCAATCTCTTTTCCTGTCCTCCAACATTCCATTTTCCATTCCTGAGTTCGGAGTAGAGCAACTTCTTCAGGAGACAGTGGTCGGGCATCCAGACAACGTGGCCGATCCAGTGGAGTTGATGGCGGAGGACCATCCCTTCAATGCTGGTCGTCTTTGCTTCTTCCAACACATTGACATTTGTCCGCTTCTCTTCCCAAAAGTTTTGCAGGATTTTTCGGAGGCAGCGCTCATGGCATCGTTCCAGGAGTTGCATGTGATGTCTGTAGACTGTCCACGTCTCGCAGGCGTATAGCAGGGTTGGGAGGACGATAGGTTTATAAACAAGCCTCTTGGTATCCCTACGGATGTCCCAGTCCTCAAACACTCTCTGCTTCATTTGGAAAAACGCTGCACTTGCAGAGCTCAGGCAGTGTTGAATTTCAATGTCAATGTTGACTTTTGTGGAGAGGTGGCTGCCAAGGGAAATGGTCAACATTTTCTAATATTACACCATTAAGCTGTATTTCTGGCATTGGAGAGGGATTGGCTGGTGACTGCTGAAAGAGCACTTTGGTTTTCTCGATGTTTAACGACAGGCCGAGCTTCTCGTATGCTTCTGTGAAGGTGTTGAGAGTGGCTGGTTACTTTAAAGCAGTTCAATACTTGGTTTCCAATAACAACTCTTAACTCCCTCAGGAAAACTAGCAGACTTCCTCCTGATTAGATTTCTTTTACTTCAAACAGTCCTTTTCCTGGGATCTGTTTATATTCACTACATTTATTGCTACATTTATTGTTTTACTCTTTATTATTATTACTATTACTACATTTATTATTTTACTTTATTGTTGTCATTATATTTATTATTTTACTCTGTTATTACTGTTATTATTCCATTTACATTATTATATTATTATTATTACATTATTATTACATTTACATTATTTTACTCTGTTACATTTATTGTTTTACTCTAGTTATTATTATTGGAAGGATACATAAGCACATTTACATTAAAAAAAGGTTTGAGTAATGTTTTAATCAGAGTTGGACAGTCTTATCTTAAATTACAGTTTTATGTATGCATTCAAAACCATTTAATCTATGGATGCCTGAATTAATGTCATTTTATTGCTATCTATTTTGAAATTGACCAGTAGCTGCTGCAATAAGTTTTCCCAGTTTTTTGTGTAAAATTAGATACCTTGGCTTATGTTCGGGTCGGCTTATACTTGAGTATATACAGTAAGTTACTATATTTACAAATTTATCACCAGAACATTGCAATGTATTGAAACAGCTTTGGATCTGGGCAGGAGGCCGACTGCATTGGATAATACAGAACGTTGGACGAGCGAAGGTTGGATAAGCGGGACTCTACCGTGAATACTAATATACAGAAGACTTTGTTGCTTCCAAATGCCTCCATCATGTTGAACAACCAATCCTCATGCTTAATTGATGAACTAGTTAACTGAAAACCTAATAGAAGGCAGCTGATAATTACATTATTTAATATTTATTTTAAATATTTTGTCCCCCGCAACCCCCACCTGTTGCAAAAAGGTAGCTCATTGGCGCTCTTTCAAATTGCAAAAATTGCTTCATGCCTGTGGATCAATCAGTCCCCAAATTGTTGCTGTAATGAGTTCTTTTTAATAGGAAGGCGCTCGTTAATTAGCATGTGCGTCGCACAAAAACATATTTTAAGCTGACAAAAAGGCTCCTGCCGATTCTGTTCTCTTCTGCCTGCCCATGGGGGGAACATTTCCAATTAAAAGAAAAATAAAACAAAACATTTTTTCCCTTTTTCTTTGGCTGGTTGTGGGAAAAAGAAACTCTGATGCTAAGGAAACAATACTTGGGAAGGCTGTATCCTCTCCTGACTTCTGTAGGTCTTGTTTGAACAAAAGGGGTTTGTGTTGATACAGCCCAGACATAGGTTTATTTAGGTTCTTGTAGGTTTTTTCGGGCTATAGGGCCATGTTCTAGAGGCATTTCTCCTGACGTTTCGCCTGCATCTATGGCAAGCATCCTCAGAGGTAGTGAGGTCTGTTGGAATTAGGACAATGGGTTTATATATCTGTGGAATGACCAGGGTGGGGCAAAGAGCTCTCTGCTGAAGCTAGGTGTGAATGTTTCAGCTGACCACCTTCATTAGCATTTGAAGCCTGGCTGAGCCTGGGAAAATGTTCTGTTGAGAGGTGTTAAGATGTGCCTGGTTGTTTCCTCTCTGCTGTTTTGCTGTTGTAATTTTGGAGTTTTTTAATACTGGTAGCCAGATTTTGTTCATTTTCATGGTCTCCTCCTTTCTGTTGAAATTGTCCACATGCTTGTGGATTTCAATGGCTTCTCTGTGTAGTCTGACATGGTGGTTGTTGGTGTGGTCCAGCATTTCTGTGTTCTCAAATAATATGCTGTGTCCAGGTTGGTTCATCAGGTGCTCTGCTATGGCTGATTTCTCTGGTTGGAGTAGTCTGCAGTGCCTTTCATGTTCCTTGATTCGTGTCTGGGCAATGCTGCTGTGTTTGGTGGTCCCTATGTAGACTTCTTGTCCACAGCTGCATGGTATACGGTAGACTCCTGCAGAGGTGAGAGGATCCCTCTTGTCCTTTGCTGAACGTAGCATTTGTTAGATTTTCTTGGTGGGTTTGTAGATTGTTTGTATGTTGTGTTTCCTCATCAGCATCCCTATGCGGTCAGTGGTTCCCTTGATGTAGGGCAGGAACACTTTTCCTCTGGGTGGATCTTCATCTTTACTCTTGTGGCTTGTTCTTGGTCTTGCAGCTCTTCTGCATGTGATGCATGTGGTTGGGGGTGCATCTACGCTGCAGAATTAATGCAGTTTGACACCACTTAAAACTGTCAAGGCTCAATGCTATGGGGTCCCAAGATCTGTTAGCTGCCCCGAGTCCCCTTTGGGGAGATGGTGGCAGGGTATAAATAAAGATTATTATTATGTATCAGTGAATAATGTGTGCAGATCCCAGTAAGGTGGCTTTCTGCAGCTGGCAGATGGTAATTTTGTCAGAGCCGATTGTGTTTAAGTGCAGGCCAAGGTCTTTAGGTACTGCACCCAGTGTGCCGATCACCACTGGGATCACCTTTAGTGGTTTGTGCCAGTGTCTTTACAGTTCGATCTTATTATTATTATTATTATTATTATTATTATTATTATTATTATTTGAAACACAACAAGATGAGTCCACAACAGACACTCTGCTGGCTGTTGAATTGGATCACACATCGGACACTTCCCAAGTGTCTAGGACTGTGTGATGTATCGGCGAATAATGCGTGCAGATCCCAGTAAGGTGGCCTTCTGCAGCTGGCGGATGGTAATTTTGTCAGCACCGATTGTGTTGAAGTGCAGGCCAAGGTCTTTAGTTACTGCACCCAGTGTGCCGATCACCACTGGGATCACCTTTAGTGGTTTGTGCCAGTGTCTTTACAGTTTGATCTTATTATTATTATTATTATTATTATTATTATTATTATTATTTGAAACACAACAAGATGAGTCCACAACAGACACTCTGCTGGCTGTTGAATTGGATCACACGTCGGACACTTCCCAAGTGTCTAGGACTGTGTGATGTATTGGCGAATAATGCGTGCAGATCCCAGTAAGGTGGCCTTCTGCAGCTGGTAGATGGCAATCTTGTCAGCGCCGATTGTGTTTAAGTGCAGGCCAAGGTCTTTAGGCCCTCCACCCAGTGTGCTGATCACCACTGGGACCCTCTTGACTGGCTTGTGCCAAAGTCTTTGCAGTTCGATTTTTAAATCCTCATATCGTGTCAGCTTTTCCAGTTGTTTCTCTGCAATCTTGCTGTCACCTGGGATTGTGACATCGACAATCCATACTTTGTTTTTTAACCTGATTGTGAGGTCAGGAGCATTATGTCTGTCTGAATCCGGAAGTCCCAGAGGAGTTTGACATGTTCATTTTCTGTAACTTTTTCCGCTTGTGATCCCACCAATTCTTTGTCACAGGCAGATGGTATCTGTAGCACAAGTTCCAATTAATCTTCTGAGCAACTGTGTTGTGCCTCTGCTTGTAGTCTGTCTGCACAATCTTCTTGCAGCAGCTGAGGATGTGATTATGATTATGATTATGATTATTATTATTATTATTTTACTGACACAAAAGCACAGTATGTCACACAAATGAGATCTCTATGCTGGATTTCGTATCACAAAATCACAAGTCGAACCCTTTCCAAACGTCTAGGACTGTGTGATGTATTTTCAAGTGATGTGTGCAGATCCAAGTCAGGTGGCCTTTTGCAGTTGACAGATCATGATTTTGTCAATGTTTATTATTTCCAAATGCCAGCTGAGATCTTTTGGCACGGCACCCAGTGTGCCAATGACCACTGGGACCACCTGTAGTTATTATTATTACTATTATTATTATTATTATTATTATTATTACTATTATTATTATTATTATTATTATTATTATTATTATTACTAGACACCAGTAGGCCTGGGTAACAACGGAAAAATTTGTTTCTAAAATTGATTTGTATTTGGGGGTTTTTTTTGTTTTGATATTTAAAATAATTACAAAATTTTCCTTTTAAAAAGTTCGATATTTACAAAATTTCGTAAATGGTAAAAAATTAATGAATCGATTTCCGAAACAATAACGAATCGATTCGTTAATGGTGGACGCGACCGCGAAATACGCTAAAAAACCTCCAAAACCTTCTGAAGCTTCCCTCTCCCTCTGTTGTTGACTGTTGGTGTGATATTATAATTTTTTTTCACTAATTAAACCATAAAACTGGCCCAGACATGCGGAAATAATAACGAAACGACCTCAAAACAATAACGAAACGAATACAATATCGAAATACGAAGCATTTACAAAACGTTTTTGAAAATTCGTTTTTTTTAATAATTGCTCCAGAATGGTTCGTTATCGTTTTGTAATTGAAAAAATTAATGAATTATTAACGAATTACGAATTAATGAAACGAAACCACCCAGCCCTAGACACCAGCACTCTTTGGCAGAGAAGGTTAAAGAATGTTTACAACTGCAACTCTGCAACATGATTATATCGCATTCAGTCATCACAGTTAAAGTTGTGTCAAACTGCATTAATTCTGCAATGTGGATGCACCTTGTTTTCAAGCCCCAAAATCCTGGGAACCCTCTAGTAGCAATTCAGGGAGTATACTATCTATTGCACTCCCTTCAGGGGCATTCTCATGGGAAACTACACTTTGCACAGGGGTCTCCTGGTCATTCTCTGCATCAGTATCATTGACCAAGCCATTGCCATCTTGAAATTCATTGGCATCACTTCCCACATCCAAAGCACCCTGATCCTGAAACACAATCACAGGCTGAACTCCAACAAGATTTCTCTCCCCAGAAGATTTATGTAAAGTCTCATATTTCTGCAAAATGAAGGCTTACCCTTGAGCCTTCGTATGTGCATTTGTATTTACATTGTAGTACATGAAAACAAAATAACGAGCCACGGTGCATCAAACCAAAGCCCCGTCTAGTCTAGCATTCAGTTTGTACCATGGACAGCGTCATGCTCCTGGGAGGCCCACAGGCAAGATAGGAACGCAACCAAACTCCCCTTACGACTTGAATACATATTGCCTCTAAGACTAAAGTGAAGACAGAGCTGTCATGAATTCTAGCCTTGTGATAGCTTTTGCCTCTCTTCCTAAATTTCCATGGAAATCGGCATATGCAATTTGTATGCATTTCTGTGCCTTCTCCTGTCCTCTTCCTTTGGTGATGCATCCCCCCCTTTTTTGGGCAAGGCATAAAGTAGATGTGTGACCAACCATCCTCTCTATCACATACCCTCCAACGGTTCTGATTTGGCAGAGACAGTCCCAAATCATCCAACTGTCATCTCACTTTTTCCAGCTGCTTTTAAAATAACCCTATTCCTCTCTCCCTCCTCCCACTTGCTCTCTTTGATCTCAGTTTACTTTGCTTGTTCCAAACTGAGTTTGAAGAGTAAAAGGGGTGCGTTGACACCATTGAACGAATGCAGTCTGACACCACTTTTAGTGCAATGTCCCAATGCTATCATAGAGTTGGAAGAGACCTCGTGGGCCATCCAGTCCAACCCCTTGCCAAGAAGCAGGAAAATCCTAATAATAATAATAATAATATTGCCGAAGGCTTTCAAGAGTCTACCGTGTACTATGCAGCTGTGGACAAGTCTACATAGGGACCACCAAACGCAGCAGCAGCATTGCCCAAACACGAATCAAGGAACATGAAAGGCACTGCAGACTACTTCAACCAGAGAAGTCAGCCATAGCAGAGCACCTGATGAACCAACCTGGACACAGCATTTTATTTGAGAACACGGAAATGCTGGACCACACCAACAACCACCATGTCAGACTACACAGAGAAGCCATTGAAATACACAAGCATGTGGACAATCTCAACAAAAAGGAGGAAACATCTGGCTACCAGTATTAAAAAACTATAAAATTGCAACAGCACAAAAACAGAGAGGAAGCAGGCAGGGACATCTAATTACCTCTCAACAAAAGTTTACTCCAGGCACAGTCAGCCCATTGTATGCTAATCAAGGTGGTCAGTTGAAACATTAACACCTAGCTCCAGCAGACAAGAGTCCTTTGTCCCACCCTGGTCATTCCACAGATATATCAACCATTTTTCCTAGTTCCAACAGACCTCACAACCTCTGAGGATGCTTGCCATAGATGCAGGCGAAACGTCAGGAGAGAATGCCTCTAGACCATGGCCATACAGCCCGAAAAAACCTACAACAACCCAATAATAATAATAATAATAATAATAATAATAATAATAATAATCTTTATTTATACCCCGCCACCATCTCCCCAACGGACCTAGAGTTGGAAGAGACCTCGTGGGCCATCCAGTCCAACCTCCTGCCAAGAAGCAGAAAAATCCCAATAATAATAATAATAATAATAATAATAATAATAATAATAATCTTTACTTATACCCCGCCACCATCTCCCCAACGGACCTAGAGTTGGAAGAGACCTCGTGGGCCATCCAGTCCAACCCCCTGCCAAGAAGCAAAAAAATCCCATTAATAATAATAATAATAATAATAATAATAATAATAATAATAATAAATATTTATTTATACCCCGCCACCATCTCCCCAATGGGCCTAGAGTTGGAAGAGACCCCGTGGGCCATCCAGTCCAACCCCCTGCCAAAAAGCAGATTGAAGTCCAAAGGTAAAAAAGCCAAAATGAAACAGCAAACAGCAATGTCCAGAAAGCTTGCAGAAAATCCAAAGCAGTAATGCCCAGAAAACTCTCAATAGAAATCCATGAACAGATTAGCCCCTGCTAATCTCACTTGAAGCCAGAAATTCCCTTGGAGACTAGACCACTGGAAACTGGAAAACCCAGGAGGTTTGTACTTGATACTAAACGATGCTTGGTCTGAAGAAATCCCTCTCATGGGCACTCTTAAATCCCAAAAACTGATTCCAGCTAACTCCAATCTTTGGTTTCAGTTGTCGGATTCTCTTGGACCTACGTAAACATTGAGCTTCCCTGCGGTTCTGGCTTATCTCCCAGCTGCGACTGTTATCATTGACCCGAACAGGTGTCAAGTTATCTTGCAAGCTTGGGTCAGGAGGAAAAGGGAGTGAATTTTCTTCTCTCGGTCTGACAGAAACTTTCTCATGAGAACTTGGCTTTTCCCTTGAAGCCTCTAAATCAAAGCCTGTAGGATTTTTACTGCCCAAAGTGTCTCCATCTTGAACGTCATCTTCATTGATCACTTCAGCCTCATTATCCAAATTAGGGCCCATCAACATTGGCATCAATATTAGCATCAACATTGGCATCAGCATTAGGCAATACAATCAGAGATTCAGGCTCAGGTTCACACACAGGCTGATTCCCAACAACAGATTTGAATATGGGAGCAGCGTGAGCTCCCACTGTTGGACCCAGCATCTGCTAACCTAGCGGTTCAAAAACTTGCAAATGTGAGTAAGTCAATAGGTACCGCTCTGGCGGGAAGGTAATGGCGTTCCATGCAGTTATGCTGGCCACATGACCTTGGAGATGTCTACTGACAATGCTGGCTCTTTGGCTTAGAAATTGAGATGAGCACCAACCCTCCGAGTCAGGCACGACTGGATTTAATGTCAGGGGAAAATCTTTACCTTTTACTAAATCAGAAAGCGAACTTATCACTGTGTTTTCCATCAGAAAATTATTTCACGCATTTCTACCCCGCCCTTCTCAGCCGCCAAGGGGGGACTCAGGGTGGCTTACAAAGGCACAATTTGATGCCAGCATAAACATAACAATGGATAAAACATGTGAACAGCAATTATAACAATTAAGACAGTCAGTATATACATCAAAATCAATACAAACAATCTAATGCTCAGCGTTCGCCATCTCAGAGTCTGTAAATTCATTCCACATTGTCAAGTACTATAGATTCTGGTCATCATTGTCCTTATCTAACCGCCAGATTGCCCAAAAGCCTGGTCCCACAACCATGTTTTTAATTTCCTTCTGAAAGAGAGGAGGGATGTCGATGACCTTATTTCCCCGGAGAGTGAATTCCACAGGTGAGGGGCCATCACTGAGAAAGCCCTGCTCCTCGTCCCCACCAATCTCACTTGTGATAGAGGTGGGATCGAGAGCAGGGCCTCCCCAGAAGATCTTGTTGGGGTTCAGCCTGAGTTTGAACTTGAACCTTATTCTCTGTTTGTTCCTCCTGATGCTAATGAAAATATATTTACTGATGCTAATGAAAATGTACCTCTTGATGCCAATGCTCCTGAAATTAGTGAGGAAGAAACTTCTGTAGATTTGGAAAATGAAAGTACCAGTGTTCATGAGAATGTTTCAGGGGGAAGCCATGACCTTTCACTCCCTTCTGCACCTGGGAACCTTAATGAGAACAGAAGGGGGCAGATCTGGCAAGACAGAAGTAAATCACTCAGCTTGCGAAGGTCTTCCCGATTAAAAGAAATACAAACAACGGCTTCAAAGCAGGGAGGCGGTTCACGGAACCAATTCTTCGGCTTTAAGTGCCTTCCGCCGGGCTTTCTCAGTTCAGGCATCGTTTCAGATTGATGAAGACCTTGGAAGTTCTCCCGGTTTTCCTGGCCATGGTCTTGAAAGATTTCTAGGATATCAAGTACGGTTAGTGGATTGCTAACAGGTTCCAGTATTTTACAGTGTGGCTTTGGGTTTTGTTTTTGTCCATTTAAATTCATGTTTGCTGATTTTGCTGTGGCTTTTGACTTGCATTTTTCCTTTATTCTGTAACCATTTTTCTTCAATAAAAAGGCTTGTTTTTCACAGTCAAGTGTGGTGGATAGTTATCTTAGGGCCTCGTTTCCTGCTCTGGATTGCAACAGATCTCAAACTCCGAGGTGGGATGTAGAGGGAGATGCATTCGGACAGGTACGCTGGGCCGGAGCCATATAGGATTTTGTAGAAATGCAAGCGATGATGATAGGGATTGGATAGTAGCAAAATATATTTAATGAGGATCTCATAGTTCAAACAGTTAAGGAAGCTAAGTGTGAAATTCCATCTCTCTCACTCTGTGCAGTTTTTTTCCATGTGTTTTCTTTCCCCACCGGATTAAATTGTTTGTTTAGATGTCACGAGGGCTCTGAATGTTCACATTATTGCAGGACAAAGGAAACCGGGTGAGAAAGGAATTATTGTACATTTCATTTAATTCACTTCCCCTGCAGGTACTCATTTAATTCGTTTTAATTGGTCGGAGGAATGTCTTTGAGCCAAAATATTATGCTCAAAGGCATCAGCTGGAAACAGAATGGGAATGCACCTGTAGTCGAAATCAAAAGATAAAAAGAGACGGGTGGGAGGAACAGCGACTTGCTGAGAATAATTGAAAAAAAAAGAGGTGGGGGGAAGAAAGTGGTACATTTCCTTTCCTCTTTATCCTGCAATGTGATAAACAGAGAATAAATGCTTGTTCCAAATCCCAACTGTATCTTAAGGTCATTAAATAAGGATGTAATCTTTGCGAGTTTATTATTATTATTATTATTATTATTATTATTATTATTTGTTAGCGTCGGAAAGAAATATCACAAAAACGCAGGATTAGAATATCCCAAGGAGAGGGAGGCGAAGGGGGGGAAGGGAGGTGGGAAATGTCAGGATGGAACAAACCTGTGTACTTATTTTCCAATTTTCGTCTCCACGTGAAGCCCCAGCGTGGCGTTAAGTTTTGACACAAAAGAAACAGAACTTTCTGGTCCAGCGCTGTCGGGGAGGGAGGCAGGTTTTTGATAGCTGATATGACGTTCTTTAATAGAGCAAAGATATGGCCACTGTAGTGCTGCAAAGCATATTGTGACATGTGGAAATCCTGGCTGGATGGGGACCCAAACATACAATGGACTGCTGGGAAGATGGGAATTCCGTCAAAGGCAATGGGATACAGGGAGCTGATCATGGACAAGATACAGATACAAAAAATACGGATGATCACGCCCCATGTTATATAGCAGTGTTTCTCAACCTGGGGGTCGGGACCCCTGGAGGGGTCGCAAGGGGATGTCAGAGGGGTCGCCAAAGACCATCAGAAAACACAATATTTTCTGATGGCCATGGGGATTCCATGTGGGAAGTTTGAGCCAATTCTATCGTTGGTGGAGTTTGGAATGTTCTTTGATTGTAATGAACTATAAATCCCAGCAACTACAACTCCCAAAAGTCAAGGTCTATTTTCCCCAGGCTCCACCAGTGATCACATTTGCGCATATTGAGATTTTGTACCAAGTTTGGTCCAGATCCACCACTGTGTGAGTCCACAGTGCTCTCTGGATATAGGTGAACTACAACTCCCAAACTCAAGGTCAATACCCACCAAACCCTTCCAGTGTTTTCCGTTGGTCATGGGAGTTCTGTGTGGCAAATTAGGTTCAAATCCATTGCTGGTGGAGTTCAGAATGCTCTTTGATCATAGGTGAACTATAAATCCCAGCAGACAACTCCCAAATTACAAAATCAATCCTCCCCCAACCCCACTAGCATTTACATGTGGGTGCATTGGGTATTTGTGTCCAGTTTGGTCCAGTGAATGAAAATGCACCTTGCATATCTGATATTTACATTATGATTTATAACAGTAGTAAAATGACTGTTATGAAGGAGCAACAAAAGCATTGTTATGGTTGGGGGTCACCACAACATGAGGGACAGTATTGAGAGGTCACAGCATTAGGAAAGTTGAGAAACACTGTTATATAGGGAATCCTGGTGGTATAGCAGGTTAGACCGCTGAGCTGCTGAACTTGCTGACCAAAAGGTTTGCAGTTTGAATCCAGGGAGGAGGTTGAGCTTCCGCTGTTAGCTCCAGTTTCTGCCATCCTAGCAGTTCGAAAACATGCAAATGTGAGTAGACCAGGCCACATGACTTTGGAGGTGTCTATGGACAACAACTGGCTCTTTGGCTTAGACTTACTTACTTACTTACTTAGGGTATCCCTCATAGTCCGAGGATGATGGTCCTCCAAGTGTAGTGTCCTGGCGGTGGGTCTGTAGGTGACTGTGGAGCCCTATTCTTGATCTGCATCTTCTGCAGTGAGGGCATCGGTTTCCAGGGGGAAGGCAGTCCCGGTCGGGGTTGGCTTGACACACCTTCCTCTTGGCACATTTCTCTCTTTCACCCTCCATTCATGCCTCTTCAAATTCTACAGCACTGGTGGTCACAGCTGACCTCCAACTGCTCAAGGGCCAGGGCTTCCCAGTTCTCAGTGTCTATGCCAGAGTATTTAACGTTGGCTTTGAGCCCATCTTTTAATCTCTTTTCCTGTCCACCAACATTCCATTTTCCATTCCTGAGTTTGGAGTAGAGCAATTGCTTTGGGAGACGGTGGTCAGGCATCCGGACAACATGGCCAGTCCAGCGGAGTTGATGCCGGAGGAACATAGCTTCAATGGAGGAAAGTAGGAGGAAGTGGGGGAGGAAGGGAAGGGGAAGAGAATGAAGGAAGGAAGGAAGGAAGGAAGGAAGGAAGGAAGGAAGGAAGGGAAGGAGGGAGGGAGGGAGGGAGGGAGGGAGGGAGGGAAGGAAGGAAGGAAGGAAGGAAGGAAAGAAGGAAGGAAGGAAAGAAGGAAAGAAGGAAAGAAGGAAAGAAGGAAAGAAGGAAAGAAGGAAAGAAGGAAAGAAGGAAAGAAAGTAGGAGGAGGTAGGGGAGATAGGGGAGATAGGGAAGAGGAAGAGAAGGAAGGAAGGACAGAATGAAACAAAAAAAGGAAGGAAGGAAAGAGGGAGGGAAGGAAGGAAGGAGAGAAAGAAAGTAGGAGGAGGTAGGGGAGAAAGGGAAAAGGAAGAGAAGGAAGGAAGGAGAGAACGAAAGAAAAAAAGGAAGGAATGAAAGAGGGAGGGAAGGAAGGAGAGAAAGAAAGGAGGAGGAGGTAGGGGACAAAGGGAAGAGGAAGAGAAGGAAGGAAGGAAGGGAGGAAAGAAGGAAGGAAGGAAGGAAGGAAGGAAGGAAGGAAGGAAGGAAGGAAGGAAGGAAGGAGAGAACGAAAGAAAAAAAAGAAGAAAGGAAAGAGGGAGGGAGGGAGGGAAGGAAGGAGAGAAAGAAAGGAGGAGAGAAAGAGGGAGGAAAAATTGACCACAACAACGCGTGTACAGCTAGTCTATATAAATAAAAATGTAATGTTTGTTTGTGGGATTAACATAACTCAAAAACCACTGGATGAACGGACACCAAATTTGGACACAATACACCTCTCAGGCCAACGAGTGAGCATCACTCATAAAAACACTGGGGAAAAAACAGCAGAAAGGACTTAAAAAGCCCAAAAATAAAAAAATGCATTACAATGCATGCACAAAACTACATATATACAAATATACACATATATACACAAACAAAACACATGTACACAGACTGGGCCACAGCAACGCATGGCAGGGGATGGCTAGTACTAGATCAATCCTTAACATGATATTACAGCGGGTAGTCCATCACTTCCAAAAACACATTGAGGCCAAGGCACAATCCCCCACCTTCAGTCCCATCTGCTCCTCTCTCCCTTCCTTTCTATGACATTCGCTCATTCGCTCGCAAAGTCTTATCTCTTCTCCTCCTTTCCAAAAGAAAAGTATTATCACCTCTGAATAGTAGACACCTTCTCCTGTTAATGAGATGTCATGAGCTGCCATCATGGTTTGTCATATAAATTTCCCATTTCCCACCTCCCGGGATGATCACACAGTGGCCCCCGCCCCTTAGAAACCCACTTTGGAAGATAATAAGCTATTTAAATACCGAGTCTTCTGTCCTCGACAGCTTAGAAATGATAAACTGAACACATCAGGAAGAAAGGTGAGCTGTTCCTGTGAAGTTCACGGAAGTGGCTTGTTTTTACACCTCTTTCAGCATTGTCATCTATACTTTTTTTCCTTGTGCCTGCCTTTTAACATAATGGTGTGCTCTGTAAATATTGTTGCAACTGACAAGAACATCAATTCAAGTTATTCATAAAGCTATTCAGGATTCTTGCTATGAGCAGCAAGCAGAAACAACAATTACTTGAGTTTTCTATTTATTTATTCATTTATTTATTTTTTAAAAAGAGAGAGAGAGAGACACCCCTTTTGCATAAAGAGAATGTTCAAGTGACTGAAGTTTACCAGATGTGTAATACACAGGGGGGAAAAAAGACATATTTTTAATGCATACTTGATATGCAAAGAGAAAGCTGGGACCTTACAATGGGAAGTCGCTTCTTTTGGAAGGAAATTATCAAATGAATAGCCAGAGAGGGCAGAATGGGAGCAGTAAAGTCTATTGACAAAAAAAAGGCTAAAAATTAGCATGAAGTTCCCACTCAAGCAGTTCGAAAACATGCAAATGTGAGTAGATCAATAGGTACCGCTCCGGCGGGAAGGTAACGGTGCTCCATGCAGTCATGCCAGTGGCCACATGATCTTGGAGGTGTCTACGGACAACGCTGGCTCTTCGGCTTAGACATGGAGATGAGCACCACACCCCAGAGTCAGACATGACTGGACTTAATGTCAGGGGACTACCTTTACCTTTACCTTTACCTTTACCTCCCACTCAAGATTCGAAAAACCCAGTGGGCAATATACGAGGGTTGAATGAAAAGTAATGCCTCCACCTTTGTAACGCCTCAACAGATGGCAGTACTGGTATGCAGCAGCCGGCCTGTAGCGAGGGGGTGGTTTTAGGGGTTCAACCCCCCCCGAAATGTTTCAGATTTTTTTTAAATAAACTGGTTTACTCATGAATTTTAACTGCTTAACAAATCCCCATGCTAAGTCAATGAGATGCAAAAAATTAAGAGTCCCTCCAGAACTGTAAGCACTATCTCAAGCAAATATTGACAACTTATTCACACTGTCATTACTTGCAGCAATAGCCGATGTAGTGAAGCAACCAAGTTGGGTGTGTGTGTGTTGAATGCTCTCATTAAGGAGGCCAGACTTGGTGGAGGTGGTTGACAGGGGCGAAGCTGCAGGCTATTGAAGGTTGCTCTGCCCCCTGCTTTGCTCTTGGCTTCCACGTGAGCTAGGAGGCAGGTTTCAACCCCACCCCCAAAATTTTCAAACCCTCCCCGAAATTTTCAACACCCCCCAAAATTTTCAACCCCCCCCCCCAAAAAAAATTGTCAACCCTCCCCGAATTTTTTTTCTGGCTACGGCCCTGGCGGCAGGTACTGGCTTGTTCAGTATACTCTCCTCTACAGTTCCCATTTGGCAGGAAGTCTTAGCATTGAATGGTTGTGTTGTTAAAGTGCAAAGTATGGAACCCTGAGCAGATGGTCGGTCAATGTGACTTAAGCAACGTGCAGTCATTGAATTCTTGGCAGCAGAAGGTGTCACCCCAAAGGAGATTCATCAGAGAATGCAAGCTGTTTATGGTGATTGTGTTGACGTGAGTACTGTGCATCGTTGGGCAAGTAAGTTTAAAGATGTTGAGGTGGGAACATCTGACTTGTGTGACAAAGAAAGAGTTGGACATACTGTGACAGCAACCACCGAGTTTCACAAGCAAAAGATTGACAGATTGATTCAGGACGGTTGTTGTATCATGCACAATTGGCATTTCACAAGAATGTATTGTCGAAAGCTTTCATGGCTGGAATCACTAGGTTCTTGTGGGTTTTTTCAGGCTATATGGCCATGTTCTAGAGGCATTTCTCCTGACGTTTCGCCTGCATCTATGGCAAGCATCCTCTGAGGATGCTTGCCATAGATGCAGGCGAAACGTCAGGAGAAATGCCTCTAGAACATGGCCATATAGCCTGAAAAAACCCACAAGAACCTTGTATTTCACAAGAATGCTGTCACATTATTGCTTTGCTTGTCTATCAGAAGATCTTTGCATGATGGGTACCCAGGATGAGAGTACTGTGAGAAGCTGGTTGCAGAAACAAAGGCCATGAGGTCTTCGAAACATTTTTTTCATTGATCACACAGCCCTAGCTGCATATACATTTATTATATATCTTGTTAATCAATGCTGAGAGGTTGTCAATTTTATTTTGTTAAATTATATGTCTTTTGATAAACTTTCAAAAAACTAGAAATCTGACATCTGGAATATTTGTCCAATTCTGTGCACCACAATTGAAGAGAGATATTGACAAGCTGGAATGTGTCCAGAGGAGGGCGACTAAAATGATCAAGGGTCTGGAGAACAAGCCCTATGAGGAGCGGCTTAAGGAGCTGGGCATGTTTAGCCGAAAGAAGAGAAGGCTGAGAGGAGACATGACAGCCATGTATAAATATGTAAGAGGAAGTCACAGGGAGGAGGGAGCAAACTTGTTTTCTGCTTCCCTGGAGACTAGGATGCAATGGAACAATGGCTTCAAACTACAAGAAAGGAGATTTCATCTGAACATGAGGAAGAATTTCCTGACTGTGAGAGCTGTTCAGCAGTGGAACTCTCTGCCCTGCAGTGTGGTAGAGGCTCCTTCTTTGGAAGCTTTTAAACAGAGGCTGTCGGGGGTGCTTTGAATGTAATTTTCCTGCTTCTTGACAGGAGGTTGAACTAGATGGCCCATGTCATGTCTCTTCCAACTCTAGGATTCTTGAAGAACATCTTCTGTAGCTCAAGCCCACAAAAGACTATATTGCAGTAAATTTGGCATCATAGAACTCCTTTTTCTCTTTTCTTCTCTTTTCATTGAGCTGTAATTATGTGCATAATTCTAATCATATGATATAATTATCCTTGTAATTAGAATTATATATACTATTGCCTCCAGCAACACCATTCGAGTTCAAAGCTCAATCCCTCTACCGCTGCCATTGAGTTCTGTTCCAAAAGACATCGCCAAGGAAAGTAGAGGCCAATATGATGTTTTCTGTAAACACCGATGTTTACAGAAATCTGCTACAATTTTAGATTTCATTCCTCTAGTTCCATCAGACCTCACTACTTCTGAAGATGCTTGCCATAGATGCAGGCGAAACGTCAGGAGAGAATGCCTCTAGAACATGGCCATATAGCCCGAAAAAACCTACAACAACCCAAAACACACATAGCTTTTCTGTGCAGGACAAATGCTGAAACATTTTGAGTGGAGTGTTCAGGTTTTATACCATTTTCTTATCAATCTTTTTAAAAACATAGTGGGAGTGTAACAGAAAAGGAAGGTACAAAGAGAAAAAAACACACACAAAGTAACTGTGTGTTCTTGAATAATTAGAGATCACTGATATCTTTAATTAGGACTACCAGAGTGTTGCAAAAATAGTCCTTAAGTGGGGCGAGCTTTTGAGTTCTCCAGAACGTTTCTTGAGATCTGATGGTACAAAAATTAGGACGACAAAGAAGAAACTACAGTATATTCTGGCGTATAAGACTACTTTTTAACCCAAGAAAATCTTCTCAAAAATCAGGGGTCGTCTTATATGCGGGTGTAGTCTTATGCATGGGAGTCGTCTTAACTCTATACTTTAACTGGAAAAGTTGGGGGTCGTCTTATACGCCCAGTCGTCTTATATGCCGGAATATATGGTAACTGCAATCTAGTCGATTGGTCATTGGCTATCTCTGCAGCTACAAGACAGATGGAGGCTCCTTGGAGAGATGTTATAATAACATCTCCCACCTTTCTTGACCCTCCATGTCTATGGATTGACTATTGTGAATTTGACTATTGATAGATTTCATTATAATGTTTTCTCTGGAAATCTCTAAGCTCCTCAGGGCAACTTCATGACCAACCTTTACCCAATCACAGGGTGAAGCTTGAGTACCTACAGTTTCTTAGGAAGGTGATCTCTAAGGTTTTAAAAATAGCCATTTATTATTTCCCATTTTTCACTGTTGAGGGGTTGTCACTAATGCTATATGGTCATTACAGTTCTCCTATTGCATAGACTATATTGTGTTTGTTTGCATATCTTACAAGCATTCTGGGATATTGCTTAGTACTTACTTACTTAGACAATCCCTTGGTGTCTGAGAAGGATTGTCTTCCAAGATTGGTGTACCGGTGGTGGGTCCGTGGGTGACTGTGGAGCCCTATTCTTGATCTGCATCCTCTCCCACAGTGAGGGCATTGGTTTCCAGGTGGAAGGTGGTTCCGGTCGTGGTTGGCTTGATGCACCTTCCTCTTGGCATGTTTCTCTCTTTCGCCCTCCATTCGTGCCTCTTCAAATTCTACAACACTGCTGGTCACAGCTGACCTCCAGCTGGAGTGCTCAAGGGCCAGTTCTCAGTGTCTATGCCAGAGTTTTTAAGGTTGGCTTTGAGCCCATCTTTAAATCTCTTTTCCTGCCCACCAACATTCTGTTTTCCATTCTTGAGTTTGGAGTAGAGCAACTGCTTTGGGAGACGGTGGTCAGTCACTTGGACAATGTGGCCGGTCCAGTGGAGTTGGTGGTGTAGGAGCATCGCTTCAGTGCTGATGGTCTTTGCTTCTTCCAGCACGCTGACATTTGTCTGCTAGTCTTCCCAAGAGATTTGCAGGATTTTTTGGAGACAAAGCTGCTGGAATCATTCCAGGAGTTTCATGTGACGTCTCTAGATAGTCCACATTTTGCAGGCCTATAACAGGGATTGGGAGGGCAATCTATATAAATAAAAATGCAATGTTCATTTGTGGGATTAACGTAACTCAAAAACCACTGGACAAATTGACACAAAATTTGGACACAGTACACCTATCAGGCCAACAAGTGACCATCAGTCATAAAAACACTGAAAAACACAGCAGAAAAGACTATAAAAGCAAAAAAAAAATACATTACAACACATGTGCAAAACCACATATGTACACAAACACACATATATACACATATACAGCAAAATATACACACATATATGCACACACAAAACACATACACAGAAAGGGGGAAGGAAGGAAGGAGAGAAGGAGGGAGATAAAGATGGAAAGAAGGAGAGAAGGAAAGAAAGAAAGGTAGAGAAGGAAATGAAAAAGTGAAAGAGGGAAGGAAGGAGAGAAGGGATGAAAGAGAGAAAGAGGGAGGGAGGGAAGGAAGGAGACAAGGAAGGGTGGAACCAAAGAGCAAAGGAAGGGAGGAAAGAAACAGGTAGAGAAGGAAGGAAGGAAGAAGAAGGGGGGGGGAGAAAGATGGAAGGAAAAAGGGAGTGAAGGAAGGAGAAAAAGAAAGAAGGAGAGAAAGAGGGAGGGAGGGAGGGAGGGAGGGAGGAAGGGAGGAAGGAAGGAAGGAAGGAAGGAAGGAAGGAAGGAAGGAAGGAAGGAAGGGAGGAGACAAGGAAGGGTGGAACCAAAGAGCAAAGAAAGCGAGGAAAGAAACAGGTAGAGAAGGAAGGAAGAAGAAGGGGGGGGGGGGAGAGAAAGAAGGAAGAAAAAAGGGAGTGAAGGAAGGAGAAAAAGAAAGAAGGAGAAAAAGAGGGAGGGAAGGAAGGAAGGAGAGAAACAAGGAAGGGTGGAACCAAAGAGCAAAGGAAGGGAGGAAAGAAACAGGAAGAGAAGGAAGGAAGAAGAACGGGGAGGGGGGAGAAAGAAGGAAGGAAAAAGGGAGTGAAGGAAAGAGAAAAAGAAAGAAGGAGATAAAGAGGGAGGGAAAGAAGGAAAGAGACAAGAAAGGGCGGAACCAAAGAGCAAAGGAAGCGAGGAAAGAAACAGGTAGAGAAAGAAGGAAGGAAGAAGAAGGGGGGAAAAGAAAGAAGGAAGGAAAAAGGGAGTGAAGGAAGGAGAAAAAGAAAGAAGGAGAGAAAGAGGGAGGGAAGGAAGGAAGGAGACAAGGAAGGGTGGAACTAAAGAGCAAAGAAAGCGAGGAAAGAAACAGGTAGAGAAGGAAGGAAGAAGGGGGGGGGAGAAGGAAGGAAAAAGGGAGTGAAGGAAGGAGAAAAAGAAAGAAGGAGAGAAAGAGGGAGGGAAGGAAGGAGAGAGACAAGGAAGGGTGGAACCAAAGAGCAAAGGAAGGGAGGAAAGAAACAGGAAGAGAAGGAAGGAAGAAGAACGGGGAGGGGGAGAAAGAAGGAAGGAAAAGGGGAGTGAAGGAAGGAGAAAAAGAAAGAAGGAGATAAAGAGGGAGGGAAAGAAGGAAAGAGACAAGAAAGGGCGGAACCAAAGAGCAAAGGAAGTGAGGAAAGAAACAGGTAGAGAAGGAAGGAAGAAGAAGGGGGGCGGGGAGAAAGAAGGAAGGAAAAAGGGAGTGAAGGAAGGAGAAAAAGAAAGAAGGAGAGAAAGAGGGAGGGAAGGAAGGAAGGAAAGAGACAAGGAAAGGCGGAACCAAAGAGCAAAGGAAGGCAGGAAAGAAACAGGTACGGAAGGAAGAAGAAAAGGGGGGGGGAGAAAGAAGGAAGGAAAAAGGGAGTGAAGGAAGGAGAAAAAGAAAGGAGAGAAAGAGGGAGGGAGGGAGGGAGGGAGGGAAGGAAGGAAGGAAGGAAGGAAGGAAGGAAGGAAGGAAAGAGACAAGAAGGGTGGAACCAACGAGCAAAGGAAGTGAGGAAAGAAACAGGTAGAGAAGGAAGGAAGAAGAAAGGGGGAGGAGAGAAAGAAGGAAGGAAAAAGGGAATGAAGGAAGGAGAGAAAGAAAAAAGGAAAGAAAGAGGGAGGGAAGGTTGGCCACAGCAACACTAGTGGCTTTATAAACAACCACCTTGGTCTCCTTACGGATGTAGTTTCCTTCTCGTTGACCAAAGAGCTGTTGGATGCCCTCAAAAACATTCCTTGCCCTTTTTTCGAAGCTCACAGATGCCTACATTTTCTTAAAACAGAGACAGAGAGCAATAGGGCAACCAGCAACAGATTTTTTTTTCTTTCAATAAGTCAATATTGCTTTTTTAAACTGTGTGTTTGGTGAGTTACGTGACAAATTGCATTTGAAAAGTTCTGAGTTCTGATCTTCGCAGTGCATATGGTGGGGAGGCTGGCTGGCTGGCCAGAGAATAAACTGGTGTTAGAAACAAGTCAGATGCCTGTTTGATCCTGAAAGCGAAAGCACAGACCCACCACTTTGCATCTCCCACAAAACTTGACGTGGCTACAGATTCTCATGGTGTCACTTCTTCTACACTTTGGTCCCCAGGGCCTGAACCTGCGAGGACTTCTGATACTGTGTTGGCAGCAGCGTGAAGACGGCAAAGCTGTCCAAAAGTTGCAAGACAGAGAAAGAGAAATGACTGTGCATCCACGACTTTGGTGCAACAGCACTGAATAATGTTCCCACTTGTGGAAACATCTTTAGCGTTAGAAGAGAGCATCGTGACTGTTTCAAAGAGGCTGTGGGGGGGATTTTTTTATTTATCGTGTCAGGAGAGAACCAAAATAGTTGTATTGCATTAAAAAAACAGACAAACAAACAAACAAAACACAAAATTTGCAGGTGGTATTCTATTAAATGTCCTTTGGAGTGCCTCTGGTGTTGCTGCAAGGAGGTCCTCCCTTGTGCATGTGGCAGGGCTCAGGTTGCATTGCAGCAGGTGGTCAGTGGTTTACTCTTCTCCACACTCGCATGTCATGGATTCCACTTTGTGGCCCCATTTCTTGAGGTTGGCTCTGCATTTGGTGACGCCAGAGCACAGTCTGTTCAGTGCCTTCCAAGTCTCCCAGTCTTCTGTGTGTGCAGGGGGGAGTCTCTCATTTGGTATCAGCCATTGGTTGAGGTTCTGGGTTTGGGCCTGCCACTTTTGGACTCTCGCTTGCTGAGGTGTTCCAGCGAGTGTCTCTGTAGATCTTAGAAAACTATTTCTTGTTTTAAGTCATTGACGTGCTGGCTGATACCCAAACAGAGGATGGGCTCAAGATGTCACTGCCTTGGTCCTTTCACTATTGGCTGCTACTTCTTGGTGGATGTCAGGTGGTGCAATACCGACT
Organism: Anolis sagrei; assembly: GCF_037176765.1. Taxonomy (NCBI): domain Eukaryota; kingdom Metazoa; phylum Chordata; class Lepidosauria; order Squamata; family Anolidae; genus Anolis; species Anolis sagrei. Next base: position 39,048,537 of record NC_090028.1, read on the forward strand.
AGACAGTGTAATTTCCCCAGTGGTGAAGGGCGCAAACACCCCGTGTTAATGCGGCATGTCTCATTAAGAACCACATGTTTTAGCATGGTGAAATGTGTTCCACACTGGGCATGCATCCTCAGCAGCAGAGTACCACAGCGCAGGGGCAGATGTCTTCACTGTGTCTGGTTGTGATCCCCAGGTTGTGCCAGTCAGCTTTTGTATGATATTGTTGGGTGGGGTTACACTCCCCCTGAAGACACAGGTTTGCAGCTTGGGTGTGGTCTTGGATTCATCGCTGAGCCTGGAACCCCAGTCAGCTTTCGTATGATATTGTTTCTAGCACCCACTTTTTGCTTGATGTTCAGGCAGTGCTTCTTGTAGGTCAGGGCACGGTCCAGAGTGACTCCCAGGTATTTGGGTGTGCTGCAATGCTCCAGTGGGATTCCTTCCCAGGTAATAATCCTCAGAGCTCGGGATGCTTGTCTGTTCTTAAGAAGGTAAGCACATGTCTGTGTTTTAGATGGGGGCAGGGGAGGACATGATTTGATCCAAATTAGTTAGGACAGATCCAGATTCGCTGAGTCTATGAGTTTAAAAGTAGTCACTCTCACATTTTTGGGAAAGGATGGTGCAAAACAGATTAGAGAGATGGGCCAAAACTAACAAAATGAAGTTCAACAGTGACAAATGCAAGATACTCCACTTTGGCAGAAAAAACGAAATGCAAAGATACAGAATGGGGGATGATGCCTGGCTTGAGAGCAGGACGTGTGAAAAAGATCTTGGAGTCCTCGTGGACCTCAAGTTAAACATGAGCCAACAATGTGATGTGGCGGCTAAAAAAGTCAATGGGATTTTGGCCTGCATCAAGAGGAGCCTAGTGTCTAGATCTAGGGAAGTCATGCTCCCCGTGCTCTATTCCGCTTTGGTTAGACCATACCTGGAATATTGTGTCCAATTCTGGGCTCCACAATTCAAGAGAGATATTGACATGCTGGAATGTGTCCAGAGGAGGGCGACTAAAATGATCAAGGGTTTGGAGAACAAGCCCTATGAGGAGCGGCTTAAAGAGCTGGGCATGTTTAACCTGAAGAAGAGAAGGATGAGAGGAGATATGATAGCCATGTATAAATATGTGAGAGGAAGCCACAGGGAGGAGGGAGCAAGCTTGTTTTCTGCTTCCTTGGAGACTAGGATGCAAAACAATGCCTTCAAACTACAAGAGAGGAGATTCCATCTGAACATGAGGAAGAACTTCCTGACTGTGAGAGCTGTTCAGCAGTGGAACTCTCTGCCCCGGAGTGTGGTGGAGGCTCCTTCTTTGGAGCCTTTTAATCAGAGGCTGGATGGCCATCTGTCAAGGGTGGTTTGAATGCAATTTTCCTGCTTCTTGGCAGAATGGGGTTGGACTGGATGGCCCAGGAGGTCTCTTCCAACTCTTTGATTCTATGATCCTATGCAAACAAGGAACTCACTGAGACTGGTACACTGTAGACAAGACAGTGTTTCTACAAGACAGTGTTATAGTAAGATCCCAATGATTGCAGAAGCTATATCTGTGGTTTCAGTTATCTGCACATACAAGAAAATAGTTTCTTTGGGAATTTGCCCCTTTGTCGGAATGTCTAGGTCAGGGGTCCCCAAACTACGGCCCGCGGGCCACTTCCGTCCCGCCAAGGGCCCTGATCCGGCCCGCGGAGGAGGAGCGCCCCCCCCCCCCACACAGTGCCCCTCCATTGGCTGGCTCACGCTATCTGTTAGGCCCGATGGACAGCCTGAGCCAGCCAAGGGAGGCTGCTCCGCTTGGTCTACTTGCGTGTAAAGCACCTCACGAGGTGCTTTACTCGCAAGTAAGCCGCGCGGGCCTGCTCCTCCCTTGGCTGGCTCAGGCTGTCCATCGGGCCTGAGCCAGGCAAGGGAGGCTGCTCCGCGTGGTCTACTTGCGCGTAAAGCACCTCGTGAGGTGCTTTACGCGCAAGTAGACCACGCGGAGCAGCCTCCCTTACTCGCAAGTAAGCCGCGCAGGCCTGCTCCTCCCTTGGCTGGCTCAGGCTGTCCATCGGGCCTGAGCCAGGCAAGGGAGGCTGCTCCGCGTGGTCTACTTGCGCGTAAAGCACTTCGCGAGGTGCTTTACTCGCAAGTAAGCCGCGCGGGCCTCCTCCTCCCTTGGCAGGCTCACGCTGTCTAAGGGAGGCTGCCCTGGTGCTCCATGCAGTCATGCTGGCCACTTGACCTTGGAGGTGTCTACAGACAACGCTGGCTCTTCGACTTAGAAATCCAGATGAGCAGCACACCCCAGAGTCAGGCACGACCGGACTTCATGTCAGAGGAAAACTTTTAACCAGGAAAATCTTGGAAGATCCAGGGTAGGAGAAAGAACTCTTGTCTGTTGGAAGTAGGTATGAATGTTTCAATTGGCCACCTTGATTGCCATTTCATAGTCTGACAGTTTTTAGGGAGAATCCTTTGTTGAGAGGTGATTAGCTGGCCCTGATTGTTTCTTGTCTGGAGTTCCCCTGTGTTTGAGTGTTGTTATTTATTTACAGTTATAATTTTAGATTTTGGTCAGACTAGAAATAGGAAGATTTCCCATTCTCTGCTCCTGGAATTACTGCCTAAAGAGGGCTAGAAAGAACCCCCTCTAAGGGCCCTTCCACACAGCAAAATAAGATATGTGCAATGTGCATAGGAATTTTTTAATTGATTTTTTTTAAAAAAAACTATAGTCCGGCCCTCCATTGGTCTGAGGGACAGTAAACTGGCCCCCGGTTTAAAAAGTTTGAGGACCCCTGGTCTAGGTCCTCCAGAGTAACTCTATTGGAAGAAAAGGAATTTAATCTTGAGTCGTGATCAAAACCAACCCCGTTTCGTTAGGAGAGATGCTCTCTTTTCCCTTGCCAAACTGTTCAGGCGAGATGAAGAGAAATGCAAATAGGCCGCCTCCATGACTCAAGACACTTCCGGGCACCCCCAGGTATTATTTACCCATGTTAATTTGTGTCAACGCGGGATTCAAAGCAAGCAATTTCTTCGAGGCAAGAAAAGAAGATATTTCCTCCACCGAGCATCCTCTCCTATTAGATCAAGGTAGCTGAACTGACAACTTCAGATCATTTAGTTCCTTACAGCGAGCAGAATAAACAACCAACGACGCAGGACAATAACAACAACAAAACACACAGGGAACTCAAGAGAGGAAGAGGAGAAATACAATATACTCACCCAAAACACCCTCCCCACCAGGTGGCAGTAGAACACCCTTGTTACTCAGTCTTCTATTAGTAATTCCAGCAATGGGGTGAAGTGGGGTGGGCTAGTGGATGCATATAATGGGATCATACTAGGGCTGGGTAACCACGGAAAAATTTGTTTCTAAACTCAATTCATTTTTAAGGGCTCCATCACGTTTCGTTTCTTTAAAAAAAATGAAATGCAAAGGTACAGAATGGGGGACAATGCCTGGCTCGAGAGCAGTACGTGTGAAAAAGATCTTGGAGTCCTCGTGGACAACAAGTTAAACATGAGCCAACAATGATATGGCGGCAAAAAAAGCCAATGGGATTTTGGCCTGCATCAAGAGGAGCATAGTGTCTAGATCTAAGGAAGTAATGCTACCCCTCTATTCTGCTTTGGTTAGACCACATCTGGAATATTGTGTCCAATTCTGGGCACCACAATTCAAGAGAGATATTGACAAGCTGGAATGTGTCCAGAGGAGGGCGACTAAAATGATCAAGGGTCTGGAGAACAAGCCCTATGAGGAGCGGCTTAGGGAACTGGGCATGTTTAGCCTGAAGAAGAGAAGGCTGAGAGGAGATATGATAGCCATGTATAAATATGTAAGAGGATGCCACAGGGAGGAGGGAGCAAGCTTGTTTTCTGCTTCCTTGGAGACTAGGACGCGGAACAATGGCTTCAAACTACAAGAGAGGAGATTCCATCTGAACATTAGGAAGAACTTCCTGACTGTGAGAGCCGTTCAGCAGTGGAACTCTCTGCCCCGGAGTGTGGTGGAGGCTCCTTCTTTGGAAGCTTTTAAGCAGAGGCTGGATGGCCATCTGTCAGGGGTGATTTGAATGCAATATTCCTGCTTCTTGGCAGAATGGGGTTGGACTGGATGGCCCAGGAGGTCTCTTCCAACTCTTTGATTCTATGATTCCGAAATTTTCCTTTTAAAAATTTCAAAATATACAAAATTTCGTAAATTTTGAATCGATTCGTTAATGGCGGACGCAATTGCGCAATATGCTAAAAAAAAACCCTCCAAATATGCTAAAAATATGCTGAAAAAACTTCCAAATGGGACAGGGGGAACTTCTAAAGCTTCCCTCTCCCTCTGTTGTTGACTGTTGGTGTGATAAAACAAACCACAACTATAAAACTTGCACCAGGCATGCGAAAATAATTACGAAACAATTTAAAAACAATTTCGAAACAATTTCGAAACAATTACGAAACAATTACGAAATAAGTTGAAAAAATTGTTTCGAATCTATTTAACTCCTCACACTATTCCAAAATGGCTCAATATCAGATCGTAAGCTAATTTAAATATGAATTAATAACGAATTGTGAAATTAACGAACGAAACTGCCCAGTCCTAGATCATACGCCAACTATGTATTCTTCTAGTAGTAATAGCAAATCTAGTGGCGTCTAGCTAGCTAAATATCCAAGCGCTAATAACTCAATAGATTCTGCACAGAAGCTTGTATTATTCTCCTTGCACTGCTAATATGCCAGGAAAGCTTTCAGAAGTGAGGAAAGTGCACACCTCAGGGTGCGTGCATTTCTTGATCTCATTTCTATGATTGCTAAGATTTCCTCTTCCAGATACAACCCATTTATCCTTCTCAGTTTTTGATCTAAACATACCAGCGAATCTGGAGAACTGTTCAGGCTGGATCATAGAATCCTAGAGTTGGAAGAGACACTGGGCATGCGTACTCAGCAGCAGAGTAGCAAAGCGCAAGGGCAGATGTCTTCACTGTGTCTGGTTGTGATCCCCAGGTTGTGCCAGTCAGCTTTCGTATGATATTGTTTCTATCACCCACTTTTTGCTTGATGTTCAGGCAGTGCTTCTTGGAGGTCAGAGCACGGTCCAGAGTGACTCCCAGGTACTTGGGTGCGCTGCAATGCTCCAGTGGGATTCCTTCCCAGGTAATAATCCTCAGAGCTCAGGATGCTTCTCTGTTCTTGAGATGAAAAGCACATGTCTGTGTTTTGGATGGCTTGGGGATCAGCTGGTTTTCCCTGTAGTAGGCAGTAAGAGCACCTAGAACTTCAGAAAGCTTCTGTTCTACCATCCCAAAGCTCCCTGCTTGGGCAGTAATGGCACGGTCATCAGCATAGATGAAGCTCTCTGTCCCTTCTGGCCGTGGCTGGTCATTTGTGTAGATGTTGAACATGGATGGAGCGAGCACGCTCCCCTGAGGCAGGCTGTCCTTCTGTTTCCGCCATCTGCTTCTCTGGCCCTGGAGCTCAACAAAAAAAGCTCCTGTTTTGTAGCAGGTTTCCTATGAGGCGGGTGAGGTGATAAAAAAGAGATAAAAGAGGGAAGCAGATAATTTACGGAGAAGGGCTCATTCCAGCGGGAGTTGTGGAAGCAAGCTTTCCCATGAGGGTGAACATATACTCTAATGACAGAGCTTTGAGACAGAGCAATCATGTGGGATTATATACCAACTCATCAAAGGCGCATCAGAAGAGCCAGATTTTAAGGTTCTTTTTGAAGACCTCTAGGGAAGGGGCTTTCCTAATTCAAAACACCCCCGACAGATGGCCATCTAGCCTCTGTTTAAAAGTTTCCAAAGAAGGAGCCTCCACCACACTCTGGGGAAGAGAGTTCCACTGCTGAACAGCTTCCTCATGTTCAGACGGAATCTCCTCTCTTGTAGTTTGAAGCCATTGTTCCATCGCAGGGTGGCAGAAAACAAGTTCGCTCTCTCCTCCCTATGACTTTCTCTCACATACTTATACATGGCTATCATATCTCCTCTCATCCTTCTCTTCTTCAGGCTAAACATGCCAGACTCTTTAAGCCGCTCCTCATAGGGCTTGTTCTCCAGACCCTTGATCATTTTAGTCGCCCTCCTCTGGACACATTCCAGTTTGTCAATATCTCTCTTCCATTGTGGTGTCCAGAATTGAACACAATATTCCAGGTGTGGTCTAACCAAGGCAGAATAGAGGGGCAGCATGGCATCCTTGGATCTAGACCAGTGCTTCTCAACCTTCCTAATGCCGTGACCCCTTAATTGAGTTCCTCCTGTTTTGGTGACCCCCAACCATAACATTATTTTCATTGCTACTTCATAAATGTAGTTTTGCTACTGTTTTACTGTTATGTAAATATCTGAGATGGTATTTTCATTCATTGGACCAAACTGAGCACAAATACCCAATACACAAATTTGGATACTGATGGGGTTTCGGGGGGGGGGGGGGGGAGGGTTGTCATTTGGGAGTTGTACTTGCTGGGATTTATAGTTCACCTACAATTAAAGAGCATTCTGAACTCCACCAACGATGGAATTGAACCAAACTCCCATGACCAACAGAAAACCCATCCAGAGGAAGGGTTTGATGGGCATTGACTTTGAGTTTTAGAGTTGTAGTTCACCTACATCCAGAGAGCACTGTGGACTCAAACAATGATGGATCTGGGTCAAATTTGGCACAGATACTCATATACCCAAAAGCAATCACTGGTGGAGTTTTGGGGAAATAGACCTTGACATTTGGGAGTTCTGGTTGCTGGGATTTATAGTTCACCTACAATCAGAGCTTTCTGAATCCCACCAATGATAGAATTTGGCCAAACTTCCCACACAGAACCCCCATGATGCTCTTTGGTGACCCCTCTGATACCCCCCTTGCAACCCCTCCCAGGAGTCCCGACCACCAGGTTGAGAACGACTGATCTAGACACTATCACAACAGTTGTTTTCTTGGACGTGCAGATTCCCTCGGGTAAAATAGCCCATCACTTCTAGTCTCCTCCTCCCACTAAAAGTAACCTTTGCCCAGCTCCAACACCTTCGTTTTTACTGTAAGGAGAATTCCATTACTAGTTTTTTAATCCCATTTTTTACGTGTAAGTTAACAACTATGTATATAAGTTTTGTGATTATGATGTATTGTATCAAACTTGTTCTGGAACAGCTGTTCCAGGAGCTCCAATTTTATTTGCTTTGAATTAAATGTCTGTTTGCAGTCCCAGGCTTGGGATTTTGCAGCAAGGTGGCTTCCTGTTATAGTTTGCAATCATAGGGCAAGCCACCTGTCAATTATCATTAGGTTCCCTGGTCCCGCCCCTTTTTGAGTTTTGGAGGGAATAGGAGCCTTTTTGAGTCAGTCCACATAGATAGGGGGATATATTGGTTGCCCCTGGAGTGGAAAAACCTCCTGGTAGCACTGCCACTTGATTGGGCATGGGCCAATGTATATACATTGCCCTGTGAGAGGAGACATGATAGCTATGTATAAATATGTGAGAGGAAGTCATAGGGAGGAGGGAGCAAGCTTGCTTTCTGCTTCCCTGGAGACTAGGACACGGAACAATGGCTTCAAACTACAAGAAAGGAGATTCCATCTGAACATTAGGAAGAACTTCCTGACTGTGAGAGCTGATCAGCAGTGGAACTCTCTGCCCCGAAGTGTGAAGGAGCCTTCCTTCTTTGGAAGCTTTTAAACAGAGGCTGGATGGCCATCTGTCAGGGGTGATTTGAATGCAATAGGAGCCTTTTTTAGTCACTCCACACAGAGAAACCTTTCGCACAGGACATAAAACGAAGAGCTCCTGTAGAAAGCTTTGTCTTCTACAGCTTGGCCGGGAGACATACAGCTTTACGGCTTGGCCAGGGAGAAACACAGCCCACAGCCTGGAAGTCTACAAAGCTCTGCTTGGCAAGGGTCGCTCATGGAAGCCAGACGCAGTTGGTACCGGGTGCAGGGGCTCCACGCCAACAGAGGCAAAGACAGACTGCCCAGATTAGAAGTTAAGGATTTCCCCGTTAGTTAGTATATAGTTATGAAGATAGTGCCTGTTCCCAGTGAACAAGATTGCAAGAGCCAATAGACTGTTAAGAATGCTTTAAAGTACCTGTTCGTTTTCATCAATAAAGAACTTTTTTGAACCTTTAAGCAATCTAAAGACTCTGTTTCAAGGAAATCCAAAGGCCTTTAATCTGAGGCAGCCCCAGCGTCCCATTGGGCACACAGAATTTATTTCCTGTCTACAGTCTGATGCACAGATCCAGCGTGCAACAGCACAAAACTGATTAGTTGTAACTGAAGCAGACCAATGAATCAATTGGCAAACGGCAAATCAATACATAGATAAAACCCATTGAATCAGTGGGTTAGTTGGGACTAACAATAGGATTCAGGGCAGTATTTGTATGCATTTCCCAAATCTGCAACATTCCCATTTGCGCTTGACTATTGCTACATGCATACAAAAAAGGCAGCAGCTCCAAATATTCCTCCATAGGCAACAAGATCCCCAGTATCTTTGGTGCCCCAGCTTGTCTTTCTTGACCTGCTTCCCCTCCGTCTTGACCCCTATTAACCCTTCATGTCAGATTCCACTAACGTTGACATTTCTGATATTTTCCTCCTAGCTTTTCGGACCCCCAAATGCTCTCCCCGAGCGACTTGTGGCGATTAAAATTCAGTTCACGGTGCTGGTGGCAGGCTCTGCACGTAAAGTAAGACACAGGCCTTGCCCTCGGGCTTACAAAATGAAAAGACCAAACATGCAAAGCCAGGGAGGGGAAAGGAGGACAAAGGTAGAGGTTGGAGAGGAGATCAGCTTGACAATGCTAGGATGAAGTGGCGACTTGTAAACAGGCAGTTGGGTCACTTGGGGTCAATCTGGTCCCCCTTTGCTGGCCTTTGTGTTGCGATGGGCTTGGTCTCATGGATCTCATATATTTATTGTTTGATTTCTTGTCAGATTTATATCCTGCCTTTCTTCCAATGAGTTCTTGGTGGCTCTTTGCTTCTCCACGTTGTCTTCGCAGAAATGTTTGGATTCTGCAGTGAAATTCTTGGCTTTGTAGGGACTGTGGCTTGTAGGGACTTGGCTTGTAGGGACTGTGGCACAGATGGCTGGGTGGCGCAGTGGGTTAAAGCACTGTGCCGGCAGGACTGAAGACTGACAGGTCGCAGGTTCAAATCTGAGGAGAGGCGGATGAGCTCCCTCTATTAGCTCCAGCTCCTCATGCGGGGACATGAGAGAAGCCTCCCACAAGGATGAAAAAACATCAAAAATCATCCAGGCGTCCCCTGGGCAACGTCCTTGCAGACGGCCAATTCTCTCACAACAGGAGCAGTTGCTCCTGACACGACAAAAAAAAAAAAGCTGCATTAAGATCATAAATTGGTCGAAAGCTCACTCCCCAGGTTGGAGTGAGCTTCTGACCAATTTGTGTAGCTTGTTGTCGACCTTTGCAGCCTGAAAAATAATTGCATCTGTCAAGTAGGAAATTTAGGTACCACTTATGTGGGGAGGCTAATTTAACTAATTTACGAGGCCATAAAAATTTCCAGCAAGCATGCAAAGAATGAGGAAGAACATGGTTGTTCCAGTGTGCCTTCCCAGAATAAGGAAACCCTAAGCAACATGTCCCTAATCGCACTTTACTAATGATCTAGGATTGTCTGCTCGCTCCATCTCTCTCCAAATACCTATCCTAGTTATATGTCACCTGGTCATGCCCAGCATTTTAAAAAAAATTAATTATTACATTTGGCCCTGCCATAGGTTTTTAATGCGTCGTGGTGTTATTGTTACTGTTTATTGCTTTGTTTATGAGTTTACTTATTGTCTGTATTGCTGTTGTTGCTGTTTTTACTGATGTACTTGGGCTCGGCCTCTTGTAAGCTGAAACCGAGTCCTTCGGGAGATGGTATTTATTTATTTATTTACTTTGCTTATATACCTCTGTTCTCAGCCCGGGGGCGACTCACAGTGGTGTACAACATAGAACAGGGTTCAAAATACAAGACACAATCTAAAATAATCAATCTAGCATTAACCAAAAGCATCGTCATCAAAAACATCATCAATAATACAAAAGCCATTCCACGTCGTCTCATCGTCTAAACCACAATACAGTATAATTTTCCGTTGTTCCATTCCTGTCGTCATTACCAATTATTGCACTTCTAATTCGAACGCCTTCTTGAACAGCCAAGTCTTTAATTTCCTGCGGAATATCATCAGGGAAGGAGCCAATCTGATGTCCACGGGAAGGGTGTTCCATAGCCGAGGAGCCACCACCGAGAAGGCGTGCCTGTGAGGCAGGCGGGATCGAGAGCAGGGCCTCCCCGGACGATCTCAAAGTCCTGGTGGGCTTGTAGGTCGAGATGCGGTCAGAAAGGTATCTTGGGCCGGAACCATTTAGGGCTTTATAGGCCAACGCCAGCACCTTGAATTGAGCCCAGTAGCAAATCGGCAGCCAGTAGAGCTGGTACAGCAAGGGCGTTGTATGCTCCCTGCATCCCGCTCCTGTTAGTAACATGGCCGCCGCACGTCGGACCAATTGAAGCTTCCGGGCCGTCTTCAAGGACAACCCCACGTACTTCCGGTGGGTGATGGCGACGGGCAAACCTCGTTGAGAGGGAGCTCCGATGAGGGACCAGCGTAGTGGCGGTGTGGGTGAGCATATTGCTCTCCCCACCTTCGCCGGATCGAAGGCGAAGGTGTAGCGAACCCGCAGAAGCCTGTAGAGCCCCCAAGAATCCCCAAGAATCCCTTTCCCTCAAGGAGGGGGGTCGAGGGGGATCCGGGCGGGCGGGAAGCAAACCGCACCGCTGGGATCGGGCGAAAGCCCGTTTCAACCGTTCCCAGCCCATTTTAAAGAAAGAAGAAAGAAATAAGAAACTCTGAAAGGAGAAAACTGAGAAGATCTCGACGTCAGGTATGGGAGCTATAAGAAATATTTAAGTAAGGGACAGATGAGCAAACAGCTAGAGATATGAGAGACTAGAGAAGTTTAAGTGGAACCAAGAAGAACAATCAAGCAATTTTCGAAAGAGAAGGCTAAGTTCGGGCCGGAAAGGACAATTTGATGAAATTGGAACAATAAATTGGAACAATAAATTATAAATTGAAAGTATATACACCAATTGGGCTGCTGAAGGAGGTGGGGAGATTGAGAGGACGTAAACCCCGATGCTTAGTTAGAAAGTACAAGCAGCCGTTCCCTTGCCGCTTGCCAGCCACCCCTAGGATTCCCTCCCCCTGTTTCCGCTTCTTTTTATTTGAAAAGCAAGAAAATAATACTCTGACCTTGGGCGCCATATTGTTGTGGCTAGCGAGCCCCTTCTTCATAAACAATCTTGTAAAGAGAAGACAGGAAGTGACGAAGGAGGAGAGGAGAAGGAAGGGGAAAGGGAAGTGACGTTAAAGGAAGAGGCGGCCCAATCAAGAAGGAAGGCGGAAGAAGTGAGCAGAACCATAGAGGGGCAGGCGGAACCATAGAGAAAGAACGCTACGGAGAGACAGGCGGAGAGCGGCAGGGTAGGAAGCTAATAATAAGAATAATAAGAATATAAAACAAATAAATACTATTGCGAGGACAAGAAGTAGAAGGAGAGGAGCATTGAGGACGAGAAGAAGACGAACTACGAGGAAGAGAAGCAGACGAGAATTTTTGTTTTTACAGGAACTAGGAAGAGAAGCAGACGAGATCTAGGAAGAGAAGCAGACGAGATCTAGGAAGAGAAGCAGACGAAAGGGAAAAATCGGAAATCGGGGCAGGATCCCAGAAGAGGCCAGATAAAGATAAAGAAAGATAGAAGATTGATGGAAATTGGTTTAAGAAGATAAGATAAGAGAAAATAAGTTGATGAATTGATTATTTAAATATAAATAGAAAATAATTAATTACAAATTAAATTAAATACTTAAATTATATACATTTTAAAATCCCAGAGAATTAAATCTTAATTGAATTAAATTTTAATTAAAGAAGTTAAATTGGTCTTCCTCAGAGAAATTAAATAAGAATTAAAATAATTGGAGAAATTATAGAATTTTATTTTTTAATGAATTGATGGTTTAAGTATTGGTGTAATCAATAAATGATAGATGTCATCAAAAGGGAAGCAAGAGAAGGAGAAAGTTCAGTTAAGAAGAGGGTCCTTGGATACCAGCCTCAACATGGAGAATATCTTGAAAGAAATTAAAAAATTGTCGGAAAAGCAAGATGTATTAAAAAAAGATATGGCAGAGAAACAACAAGAGTTCTTTAATAAGCAAGAAAAGAATTATAAAGAAATGACAGTGGAGTTTCAAGGAATGAAAAAGAAGATGGAAGAGGAATTTGGGCAAATTAAAAAAGATATATCCCATCTATATGGTGAAGTAAAGGAATTGAAAACCAGTAAGGAGAAGATGGAGGAAACACAATCTCATATGTTGAAAAGAATTAAAGGAATAGACAGACAAAAGGAAAAGATGGAAATAGAACAAGAAAAGTTACTACAAAAACAAATGGATTATTACCTAAGACTTAGAAATATCCAAGAAGATAAAGAAGAAGATATTGGTCAGCTGATAACCACACTGATAGCTAAATGTTTGGAATGCGAAGAAGATGAATTGGAGATGGAATTAGATCAAACATACCGTGTATCCTCGTTTTATTCAAGAAAAAATAAGACACCACGTGATGTGATAGTGCAATTCACAAGAAAGAAAACTAGAGATGAAGTTTTATATAGAAGCAATAAAAATCCAATTTATTATAAAGAAACCAAAATTGCAGTTCTGAAAGAATTCCCACAAGCGACTCTAAACAGAAGAAGAAAATACTACTTCCTTACAGATGAACTTAAGAAAAGATCAATCAGATTCCGATGGGAGAGAATCGAAGGAATTATGGTAACATACAAAGAAGAAAGATATTGGTTGACATCGGAACAGAAAGCCAAGTCTTTCTATGAGAATTTAATGAAAGAAACAGAAGAGGAGAAACCAGAAGGAAGGAAAGGAGATAAAAAAGCATTAACACCAGGAAATGGAAATGGAAATGGTAAAGAAAAGAAGAAACCAAGAACTGAGACCCCAGAGGAATATCGAAGATTTAGTAAATCACAAGGGAGTGGTGTCACAACATCAGAAGATTTGGGCGAAGGAGCATATGGTCCGGCTACAATGATGCAAGGGATTTCGGAACTGACTTAGATGATATCGGACAAGATACAGATTTAATGGGATAAAATGGCAGATAGACAAATTAAATGCTTCTCAAATAATGTTAATGGTATGAATTCGCCCCAGAAATGCAAAAAATTATTTGGAAAATTACAAAAAGCAGACCTGGATATCATTTCATTACAAGAAACACATATATGTCATAAACATGTGGCGCATTTGGAAAATAAAAAATTAGGTAGAACATTTTATTCATCATACGAAAAGAAGAAAAGAGGAGTAGTAACATATATAAAAGAAAATCTTTCCCCAGAACTAGCGTTCAAGGATGTAGAAGGAAGATGTGTTGCAGTCAAAATTATGATGGGAAATCTAAAAATTCTTATATGTAACATATATGCGCCAAATGGTCCAAAGACAAAATTTATCCAATTTTTGCTAACAAAATTAAGAGAAACTGAATTCGATGAGCTCTTGCTGATTGGGGACTTTAATGGAGTGATGGATAAACACAAAGATAAAAATAAGTTAAAGAGAAATGGAGATGGAGGTGGACTATTACCACAGAAATTTTTTGAACTTCAAAAGGAATTTGAGTTGGAGGACACTTGGAGAGTAAGAAATGAAAAGAAACAGGATTATACCTTTTACTCCCATCGGCATCAAACATGGTCAAGGATAGACCTGGCATGGATATCAAAAAACTTGGCTACAAAAGTAGTTCAAATGGAAATATTACCCAGGGATATCTCGGACCATTGCCCATTGGAAATAGTAATAAACCAGAAGAATCATCAAAGAAAATGGAGATTGAACGAAAATCTGATTAAGACAGAGGAAGACAAAAAACATTATAATTCAATCATTAAAGGTTACTTAGAAATTAATGACATTGAAGAGACAAAAATACAAGTAACATGGGACGCTCTGAAAGCCGTTCTGAGAGGACATTTTATCCAACATGGAGCTAAGAAAAATAAAGAAAGAAACAGACAAATGAAAGAAGTGATGGGGAAAATTAGAGACAAGGAGACGGAATTGAAAAAGAGACCAGATAGCAAAAAGCTAAATAAGGAATTAGCGAGACTTAAACAGGAGAAGTCCCGCTTGGAGATTGAGAAACAAGCAAGAGAGCTAAAAATTTTAAAACAGCAAACGTTTGAGAATGCGAACAGATCCGGGAAATGGCTAGCAAGACAGGTACGAAAATAGAAACAAGCTACACAAATAACGAAAATAACGGAGGGAGATAAAGTGTTTACAACGGATAAGGAGATTATGGAAGAATTTAGAAGCTACTACAGTAAATTATATACAAGGGATGGAATAAAGAAGGAGGATATTGCTGAATATATAAGCCAGTTGAAATTAGAAAAAGTTTCAGAAGAGATACGGGGAAAGCTGAATAAAGAGATTACGGAAGACGAAATTGATAAAGCTTTGAGTAAAATGGATGCAGACAAAGCACCTGGTCCGGATGGATTCACAGCGGGATTTTATAAATCAACGAAGAGCACTGTTGTACCAATGCTGAAAAGAATTTTAAATGAGGCTTTGTTAAATCAAGTAATTCCAGAATCTTGGAACCAGGCCGAAATAGTGATGATACATAAAGAAGGGTTACCATCCGAAGATATCAAAAATTATAGACCTATTTCTCTGCTGAATGTGGACTATAAAATATTTGCGAATATCTTGGCGACTAGACTAAAAGAATTTTTGACTGATTGGATAGGGGGGGACCAAGCAGGGTTCCTCCCGGGAAGATATATGAAAGACAATATTCGAACCGTAGTAGATTTGATAGAATACTTTGAACTGAATCACCAAAAGGAAGCGGCCATCTTGTCAATTGATGCAGAGAAAGCATTCGACAATTTAAACTGGGACTTTTTAAAGATGTTGATACAGGAAATGGACATGGGAATGCAATTTACAAATGCAGTTAATGCAATTTATGATGTCCAAAGAGCGAAAATACGAATAAATGGTCAACAATCTGATTACGAAAGGTACAAGACAAGGCTGCCCGCTATCTCCCCTGATTTTTATTATGGCTTTGGAGCCGCTGATGAAGAAAATAAGAGAAGACACAAATGTCAAGGGAGTCAAAATTGGGAAATACGAATATAAGATCAAAGCCTTTGCGGACGACTTGTTAGGAATCGTGGAAGATCCTATAAAGAATCTTCAGAATTGGATAAATAAATTGCAAGAATATGGAAAGGTGGCAGGCTTCAAGGTGAATAAAGGGAAAACAAAGATCTTAACAAAAAATGTAAAGAAAGAAAATCAGGAGAAAATTGCATTAACCACAGGAATGGAAATTGTTAAAAAAATTAAATACTTAGGAATTTGGATATCAGCAAAGAATGGTCAATTGTTGAAAAATAATTATGAAACGACCTGGAACAAAATAAAGAAAGATCTTAAGAATTGGAAATCACTGAAGCTATCCTTGTTAGGTAGGATTGCCTTAACTAAAATGATGGTTTTACCGAAGCTATTATTTTTATTCCAAAATATTCCCGTAATCAGAAGCCAAATAATCTTCAAAAATTGGAACAAAGAACTCCTGAAATTCGTATGGGATGGAAAAAGACCTAGAATCAAGTATATGAACTTGATTGATAAAAAAACAAGAGGTGGATTAGGTTTCCCAGACCTGAAAGCATATCACGATTCAAGTGCTCTCTTATGGATAAGAGACTGGATGTTGTTAGAAAATGAAAAATGTCTGAATTTAGAAGGCCATGATTTACGTGTGGGCTGGCACGCCTACACGTGGTATGAAAGAGAGAAAAAGGAAAAGAACTTTGGGAATCACTTCGTTAGAGCATCTTTGTTGAGAGTGTGGTTAAAATATAAAAAGTTTTTTTATAACAAAACGCCACTTTGGGTCTCACCAATGGAGGCGCATCAAAGAAGATTGTTAGGCTGGAGAGCGTGGCCAACGTATAAGGATATTTTAAAAGAGAATACAGGGGAGATTAAGTCTTATGAACAACTGAAGGAGGAAAATAAGAATATGACATGGTTACATTACTTACAAATGAAAGACTATATTAAACAAGACAATAAAGTAGGCTTTGCCTGGGAAGGCTCGATGTGGGATAAGATCTTAAAGGCAAGGAGGAAAGTAATCTCGGTTATTTATAATACTCTTCTGACATGGTTAACAGAGACTGAGCAGGTTAAACCATGTATGATAAAGTGGGCACAAAATATAAGAAGATCTATTCAATTTAAAGAGTGGGAACAGATGTGGAACAAGAAACTAAAATATGTATATGCAACTGATTTAAAGGAAAACTGGATAAAAATGTTCCACAGATGGTATACCACGCCTAAGAAATTATCTTTGATAAATAAAAATTCCTCAGATAAATGTTGGAAAGGTTGCCAACAGATAGGTACTTTTTATCATATGTGGTGGACCTGTAAAGAAATAGTGAAATATTGGTCTATGATTCATGAAGAGATACAAAAAATCTTTAAAAGAATTTTTAAGAAGAAACCGGAGTATTGCCTATTGGGATTTACTGACTCTGAATTACAACTACAAGAGAATGAAGATAAACTTTTTACTTTTATGACAACGGCAGCGAGAATTGAATTAGCAAAAGTATGGAAACAGGACAATATCCCTACCAAGGAGGATTGGTTAGGGAAAATTAGAGAAATAAGGGAAATGGACGAGTTGACCTTTTATTTGAAAAAGAATACCGGAAACCCGATAAAGAGGACAGATTGGTCAATTTTTGATAAATACGAGGAAGATGAGAAAAAGTAAAAAAGAGATATAGCTTAGAAAAACAACAGAAACATTACTGGAAATACAACACCTGACGAAGAGATGGAAGTCAAACTTTTTTTTTAGATTCTGGTTTTTTTTTATTTTGTCTAATTTTTTTTCCTTTGCACAGTTTCATTTTTGATGTATCTCTTTTCTTTTCCTACTGTTCTATCCTCTTCTAATGTTCTCACTCTTTCGATGTATTAGTTAAAATTTTCAAATGCTTTAATAAAAATCATTTAAAAAAAAAAAAAGGACAACCCCACGTAGAGAGCGTTGCAGTAGTCTAGGCGGGATGTAACCAGAGCGTGGACTACCGTGGCCAAGTCAGACTTGGGGTATAAATAAAGGATTATTATTATTATTATTATTATTATTATTATTATTAACATAGAGTCACAACAGGATTCTGGTTCTGCATCCCTTTGAGTGTCAAACTACAATTCCCATCACTCCAAACAATGGTTATGATCAGAGTCAGAATGCAAGGACAAATTTGTTGTTGTTCATTCTTTCAGTCATCTCCGACTCTTTGTGACCTCATGGATCAGCCCACGCCAGAGCTCCCTGTCGGCCGTCACCACCCCCAGCTCCTTCAAGGTTAGTCCAGTCACTTCAAGGATGCCATCCATCCATCTTGCCCTTGGTCGGCCACTCTTCCTTTTACCAAGGACAGATAGAGGGGCATAATTCCCCAGCCTCACTCCTCCAAGCCCAACCCAAAGGTAAAGAAGCCTAAGAAGGAAGATCAACCAGGGCTTTGAAGTGAGCCATTAAAAGTTAGCAGGAGCTGTCCAGCAGACTAAGTAGGCACACAGTTTGCCCGAGGAATGACTGAGAATAGGAACCGATTTGCTTCTCCACAGCTACATGCTTCAGAGTGAACAAAAATACGCTTCTCAAGTGTGCCACGAATGGTTGAAACTCCTATTGATTTCAAACAGAATTTTCCAAGGCACGATGTGTTCATATTGATGCCGGTTTTTGCAGAAGCAGTATTCCAGTATTTTTGGTTCTTTACACAATGTAGGAATGAAAGAGCTGCAAAAACAACAACCATTTGATCCGTAATATTTGTGTATAGCTAAGAGCTATCATTCTGTATGCTTGAAGCCCTATTTATCACCATGAAAACCAGGTGAAGAAAATTGATCTGTCTGGTTCTGATTGGGTGGTTTCATTACACAATCTCTTAGGTTAATTAGTAAACCTTATTTAGTTTGATTGTGTCACAGTCATCTGCTGAAAACCAGGCCCATTTTATTTATTTATTGCTTTGCCTTGCTTTGTGTTGCGTTGCAGTCCAGGACATTGATCTTGCTTGACTTCGTGGAAAGACGGGGCCAGAAACAAACCTAACGTAACTGGTTTCATCAGCAAGGAAGGGCCGAGGAGCATGGGTTTATCAAAGGCTATTAGTCCAATATTCTTTTTGAAAAGTCAGTTGGTTTACTCTAGCAACACAAACTGGGATTGACTTCTGGGTCACCCATTCAGCCAATAAAAAAACAATATATTAAATACAGAACACTTTCTCCCTATACTGGGAGAAAGGAGGGGGGGGGGGGATGAAAATAAAGTAAATAAATAATAGTATTTGGGAAGATGTTTAAATTGAAAGCTGCTCTGGGAATTCTGACAAATAGAAGAATGAAGTATAAAATCACATAATAGATCCAATCAAATGACTACTGGGAGGAGGATAGATAAGAGCTCTCTTAATATTATATCACTAGCTGTACCTGCCACGCACTGCTGTGGCCAACCTTCCTCTTTCTCGCCTTTCTTTCTCTCATTCTTTCCCTCTCTCTCTTTCCTTCCTTCCTTCCTTCCCTTTTTTCCTTCCTTCCTTCCTTCCTTCCTTCCTTCCTTCCTTCCTTCCTTCCTTCCTCTTAGAATCATAGAATCAAAGAGTTGGAAGAGACCTCATGGGCCATCCAGTCCAACCCCATTCTGACAAGAAGCAGGAATATTGCATTCAAAGCACCCCTGACAGATGGCCATCCAGCCTCTGTTTAAAAGCTTCCAAAGAAGGACCCTCCACCACACTCCAGGGCAGAGAGTTCCACTGCTGAATGGCTCTCACAGTCAGGAAGTTCTTGTTCATGTTCAGATGGAATCTACTTGTCAATATCTCTCTTGAATTGTGGAGCCCGGAATTGGACACAATATTCCAGGTGTGGTCTAACCAAAGCGGAATAGAGCATGGGGAGCATTACTTCCCTGGATCTAGACACTATGCTCCTCTTGATGCAGGCCAAAATCCCATTGGCTTTTTTTGCCGCCACATCACATTGTTGGCTCATGTTTAACTTGTTGTCCACAAGGACTCCAAGATCTTTTTCACACGTACTGCTCTCAAGCCAGGCCTCATCGTCACCCATTCTGTATCTTTGCATTTCGTTTTTTCTGCCAAAGTGGAGTATCTTGCATTTGTCACTGTTGAACTTCATTTTGTTAGTTTTGGCCCATCCTCTTCCTTTCCTTCCCCCTTTTTTTCTTCCCTTCCTCTTTCTCCTGTTTTTCTTCTTCTCTACCTATTCTTGGACTGCAACTCCCAGCAGCCCTCCTTATCTATCTATCTATCATCTATCTATCTCTGTCTAATCTATCTATCTGGAGGATTGCTGGGAGTTGCAGTCCAGGAATAGGAAATGGGAAATATGTTGAGATTGGGATGCTCTCAAAGAAATCCAAGGAGAAGAAACCTTGCATCTTGGAAGCAGTGCATTTGGATCATCCTACTCTCCTCAAGGGCCTGGTTTAGGGGATGCTGGGAGCTGTGGTCCAGAGGAGAACGTGGATATGCTATAGTGTGTTTTGTTTGCCAGGGGGAATCATTTTTACACATGTGCTGCAGTGTCTTTTTGCTTTTTTGGCTTTTTAGGTCCCTTCCGCTGTGTTTTTCAGTGGCAGACTGACAGGGTAATGACGATCAGAATTTGGAAAGGACTATGGTAATGCTGAATGGACTCACGGATTTTAGAACTCGGTGAATGTTGGCCACTAGATTGGCTTTTTAGTTGTTATTGTATTAATTGATTGTTTTTAACTATTGTTGCTATTGCTGTTATGTATTTTATCTGTTTCAGAAAAACATCTATTTCTGCTTCACTGACTATACTAAAGTCTTTGACTGTGTGGATCATAATAAATGGTGGCAAGTTCTTGGTGGGATGGGCATCCCAAGCCCCCTTCCCTCTCTCCTGAGGAATCTGTACAAGGACCAAGTCGCAACAGTAAGAACTGACCACGGAACAACAGACTGGTTCAAGATTGGGAAAGGCGTCCGGCAAGGCTGCATCCTCTCACCCAACCTTTTTAAACTTGTATGCAGAACACATCATGCGAGGATGTGCGGGCCTTGATGAATGCAAAGCTGGGGTCAAAAATTGCTGGAAGAAACATTAACAACCTCAGATATGCAGATGACACCACTCTGATGGCCGAAAGCGAGGAGGAGCTGAGGAGCCTTCTAATCAAGGTGGAAGAAGAAAGCGCAAAAGCCGGGTTGCAGCTAAACATAAAAAAAAAAACAAGATTATGGCAACAAGAATGATTGACAACTGGGAGATAGAGGGAGAAAATGTGGAGGCCGTGACAGGGTTTGTATTTCTAGGTGCAAAGATGACTGCAGATGCAGACTGTGGCCAGGAAATCAGAAGACGCTTCCTTCTTGGGAGGAGAGCAATGCCCAGTCTCGATAAAATAGTCAAGAGTAGAGACATCACACTGGCAACAAAGATCCATTGCCTAGTCAAAGCCATGGTCTTCCCTGTAGTCACCTATGGATGTGAGAGCTGGACCTTAGGGAAGGCTGAGCGAAGGAAGATCGATGCTTTTGAGCTGTGGTGTTGGAGGAAAGTTCTGAGAGTGCCTTGGAGTGCGAGAAGATCCAACCAGTCCATCCTCCAGGAAATCAAGCCCGACTGCTCATTGGAGGGAAGGAGACTAGAGACAAAGTGGAAGTCCTTTGTCCACATCATGAGAAGAAGGGAAAGCTTGGAGAAGACAATGATGCTGGGGAAAATGGAAGGCAAAAGGAAGAGGGGCCGACCAAGGGCAAGATGGATGGATGGAATCCTTGAAGTGACTGGACTGACCTTGAAAGAGCTGGGGGTGGTGACGGCCGACAGAGAGCTCTGGCGTGGGCTGGTCCATGAGGTCACGAAGAGTCGGAGACGACTGAACGAATGAACAACAACAATTTTATCTGTTGAATTGTTGGCATCGAATTGTGCCGGTTGTAAGCTGCCCTGAGTACCCCCTCGGGGGTTGAGAAGGGAGGGGTAGAAGTGCCCGAAACAAACAAACAAATAAATAAATAAATACGGCAAGATTTTCTGTCAGATGTAGCATGCTTTTCAATAGCAGTTGCTGGGGAACATGTGTAGGAAGTGCGATCACACTCACATTCTGTTTCCAATTTATATAGATCGCAGATGGCAGATAATAAATGCTTCTTCATTGTTATTATTATTTACATCCCCCCCCCCAAAAAAATACCTCCTTAGAAAGCCACTTGAAGACTTTCACTCTAACTCTTCTCCCAGATGTGCTAGTTTTGATGTTCATCACTCGCTGCACACCTGCAACCAGGAAACACTTATATATGTAATCCCTCACCCTGGATCGAGGTCCAATATAGAAATTGTCTGTATTAGTCCTTAATCATCATCACATAAAAGAATCACTCTTCCGTTTCATGCGGCAGCTGCTATTGTCTCAACGGAACAAGATTGATTTAGTAGAAATTCTTCAAGAAGAAATACTCTCTGTTAAGGTTGACAATTGCTATAGTTTTATTAATGTGCTCCTATTATTCTCTCTCTCTCTTTCTCATATTCTTTCTCTTTATATATTTGTCCCATGCAACGAAGCAATGAAGCATATGATCTGGGATGATGGTGTTACAAACTAGTTACCTGCTCCCATTGTATAGGTAATTATGAGCCTGACAAATTGTCAAGTCAAAACATTGAGCAAAACACAAGGGACGGGGAAAATATTTGAATGCCCGTAAACAGTTCTATTTTGTTTTTGCACACAGATCGGGGAGGGGTGTTCTTTGAAGACGGGAGGCAGGGAAGTTAGAATAAACTGCAAGCTGAGATTTGACACATGAGCAATATATCTATATATATATATAAATGCTCTGTGCATAATGAGTACCTTAAAAACAAAAGAACCAATGAACGAAATCACACCAAATTGGGCAACAAAACGACTCACAACACAAGGAGTGACCGTCACTCAAAACATTATGATTTTGTCATTTGGGAGTTGTAGTTGCTGGAATTTATAGTTCACCTACAATCAAAGAGCATTCTGAACTCCACCAACGATGGAATTGAGCCAAACTTGGCACACAAGACTCCCCTGACCAACAGAAAATACTGGAAGGGTTTGGTGGGCATTGACCTTGAGTTTGGGAGTTGTAGTTCACCTCCATCCAGAGAACACTGTGTACTCAAACAATGATGGATCTGGACCAAACTTGACAGGAATACTCAATACACCCAAATGTGAACACAGATGGAATTTGGGGGAAATAGACCTTGACATTTGGGAGTTGTAGTCACTGGGATTCACAGTTCACCTACAATCAAAGAGTATTCTGAACCCCACGAACAACAGAATCAGGGCAAACTTCCCACACAGAACCCCCATGACCAACAGAAAATACTCAAGGACACCCAGTTCAACTCCCTTCACTAGGGCATGAAAACGTAATCAAACCCCTCCTGACAAAGGGCCATCCAGCCATAGATATAGATAGATATGTATGATTCACACATACAGATATCGTATCATAGATTTGAAAGGGACCCCTAAAGAAGGACATACATATGTTGCATGTCCCTGACAATCTCCACAACAACACTGACAAAGAAACAGCAAGAAATACTGTTTACCCACAAACATAAAGAAATTACATATATTAGAAACCAACACTTTCTAATTACTTCATTTTCCAGATCACTAGATTGGGCCACAGCAACGCACGGCAGGGGATGGCTAGTTTATTATATTTATTATAGGAACTGCAGTACCTATTGAAAAGTGATGCCTCCACCTTCGTTACTTGGGTTTGGATGGGAATATTTTAATAAATCAAACGCAGAAATAATTCTTAGAATGTGCTCTTTAACTACCACTATTCGCTTTTCCAAATAATCATCAGACAATTAGATATATTTCTGCCAATGATGAACAAGTTTTCTGAAGCTGTCACGGAAGAAGTCGACACTCTGTTTCCTCAACCAGTGTCTTACACTTCTCTCATCCTGGTTACTCATCGTGCACAGATCTTCTGATAGCCAAGCAAAACAATAATGTGATCCACACGTTCTTGTGAAATGCCAATTATGCTTGAAATTTCTCTCTGAGTGATACGACAATCGTCCTGAATCAATCTGTCAACCTTTTGCATGTGAAAGTCAGTGGTTACTGTCACAGGACGTCCAACTCTTTCTTTGTCACGCAAGTTGGATGTTCCCACCTCAACATCTTTAAACTTACTCACCCAATGATGTACGGTACTCACATCAACATAATCACCGTAAACAGCTAGCATTCTCTGATGAATCTCCTTTGGAGTGATACCTTCTGCTGTCAAGAATTCAATGATTGCACATTGCTTAAGTCGCATGGACCAACTGTCTGTGCAGGATTCCATACTTTATTTATTTATTTATTTAGAAATTTTATATACCGGTCTTCTCACCTCGAACGAGGGACTCAGGCCGGTTCACAACATGTGTTTAAATATAATAATATACAAAAACAACACAGTGCATCATCATTACAGATTAAAATATAAGTACAATAAAAACATCATCATCACATTACCCAAGCCAAGTCGTCAATACAGTCACAGTCACACACACAGTTCATCATCCTCCTTCCATGTGGACGAAGGTTATAGATTCAGTCCTCAAATGCCACATTCCAGAGCCAGGTCTTTATTAGTTTCCTGAAGGTCAGGAAGGAGGGAGCAGATCTCATCTCTAGTGGGAGGAAGTTCCAAAGCCGAGGAGCCACCACTGAGAAGGCCCTGTCCCTTGTCCCCACCAAACGCGATTGCAAAGGTGGTGGAACCGAGAGCAGGGCCCCTCCGGAAGATCTTAATAACCTTGATGGTTCATAGGGGAGAATCCGTTCGGACAGGTAAACTGGGCCGGAGTCTCAGTTCACACTTTAACAACACAGCCATTCAATGCCAAGGCTTCCTGCCAAAATGGAACTGTAGAGGAGAGTCTACTGAACAAGCCAGTACCTACTGCATACCAGTACTGCCATCTGTTGAGGAGTTACGAAGGTGGGGGCACTGCTTTTCATTCAACCCTCGTATATCCTCACATCTCCCCCACCCGACACCAGAAGATAATGGTACATTTATAAAACTGTCCCATGGATTGACTAAGGTTGACATTTAGAAACGGCGAGGTCAGGCTGCATAGTTAATGTGCCCCATTATAAGCTCCAATATTAGCATATGTTCTTTCGGATCTGCACTGTACACTAGGAGCTGTGGGCAATTACAGAGCAGTTCAACACAAATAATATCAATTTCATTCAACCCGCATACTACCTGGCATGAGGTGTTGGCTGAGCATGCTGCCCATTTAAGAAGATTAGATTGTGGAGAGTTGAGTCTTCCTCTTAACACAGTTGCCCCACCCGCAGCCAAGCAAAGCTTAGGATGCGGGAGGGCATTTTGAATTACCCCATGAAGGAGGCAGACTTGGTTTGGGCCAGGTAGTTGCTGGCCTATGCATGTGAGGGGGCGGAGCAGAAAGTTGGGTGAGGCTGCTCTGTTCTACTCTTTCAGTTTCCTTTGGACGGTGTGACCCACCCTCCCTCCCTATGGACAGTGTGAGTATAGACTGGTCGCACATGGGCCGGGTAGGAATTTTTTCCCCCCAAGTTTGCATTGGGGGTTTTTTCGCCTACCTCATACTGTTTCAGATGGGTGTGGTAATTGGCTTTTGGGTGGTGTCATTTAAATAGGTTTCCTTGAGTATTAATACGTTTCCATGGCATGTGAAAGGTGAAATGGTTATGGTAGGCACTGTGGCACCCCCGCCTTAGGGGGTGAAGGGTGGACTCCCACAAAAGTCCCCAGAAGTTTTCATAAAATGGGAGCTACCCTTGGGGCTGGATTGAGGGTTCTCACTCTTGAAAAACTCTGAGGTTTGGGAGGGAGCGCCCTCATGATGGCCTTCCAACTATGATCGGCCGAGAGGTGCAGACAAAGAATTTTGCTTGGCCCTCGGGATCCTTGGTGCACGCTTGTCCTTGGAGGTGGTCAGAGGAAGTGACACCTGGCCCAGGGACTAGGCTCACTAGGTGGCCATTAAGCCATGAGTTATATGTTGCATTTTTACAGATTTTCCCTCTACAGCTTACTGCAAATTCTTTCAATAAATAGGTCAGAAAATGGCCCTTTAGATCCATGTTTCTTGTGTCTGACTCTTTATTTCATGGTGGGAGTTCAAAGTGCAATTGTGCTTAACAGATGTATGAACCCTGGGATATTTAATGACTCACCTGTATCTAATCTGTGCCTTTCTTGACTGCAGAATGTTTTGACACTGAATACCTCTTGCTTCCATAGCTTCTGACTTGGGAACAAAATGGAACTGTAGAGGAGAATCTCCTGGATAAGCCAGTACCTGCCGCATACCAGTACTGCCATCTGTTGAGGAGTTACGAAGGTGGAGGCATTGATCATTTTAGTCGCCCTCCTCTGGACACATTCCAGCTTGTCAATATCTCTCTTCAATTGTGGTGCACAGAATTGGACACAATATTCCAGGTGTCAGATTTCTAGTTTTTTGAAAGTTTATCAAAAGACATATAATTTACAACCATTCAATGTTAAGGCTTCCTACCAAAATGGAACTGTAGAGGAGAGTCTACTGAACAAGCCAGTACCTGCCGCATACCAGTACTGCCATCTGTTGAGGAGTTACGAAGGTGGAGGCATTTCTTTTCATTCAACCCTCATACTACCTGGCATGAGTGTGTTGGCTGAGCATGCTGCCCATTTAAGAAGATTAGATTGTGGAGAGTTTAGTCTTCCTCTCAACAACAAGATTCATGGAATTGTGCTTAACGGATGTATGAACTCTGAGATATTTGATGACTCATCTCATCAACTCCCTGGAAACCTGTATCTAATCCGCAAATTTCTTGACAGCATAATGTTTTGACACTGAATACCTCTTGCTTCCATAGCTTCTGACTTGGGAACAAAATGGAACTGTAGAGGAGAGTCTACTGAACAAGCCAGTACCTGCCACATACCAGTACTGCCATCTGTTGAAGTGTTATGAATGTGGAGGCATTACTTTTCATTCAACCCTCTTACTACCAGGCATGAGTGTGTTGGCTGAACATGCTGCCCATTTAAGAAGATTAGATTGTGGAGAGTTGAGTCTTCCCCTCAACAACACAGTTCGTGCAGTTGTGCTTAACAGATGTATGAACCCTGGAATATTTAATGACTCATCTCGTCAACACCCTGGAAACCTGTATCTAATATGCAAATTTCTTGACTGCAGAATGTTTTGACACTGAATACCTCTTGCTTCCATAGCTTCTGACTTGGGAACCATCAAGGTTGTTAAGACCTTCTGGAGGGGCCCTGCTCTCGGTCCCACCACCCTCACAATCGGGTCTGGTGGGGATGAGGGACAGGGCCTTCTCGATGGTGACCCTTTGGCTCTGGAACTCTCTCCCATTGGAGATTAGAACTGCCCCTTACCTCCTGACCTTTAGAAAGTTGGTGAAAACCTGGCTTTGGAATCTGGCATTTGATGAGTGAGGCAATGGTTTTTGACCACACGGATGGATGGGGATGAATAGTGATTTTTATGCTAACGACTTGGTTTTATATAATTATATGATAGTATTTTAATGTGTTTATATTAGTGTATTATTGATGTGGTGTTTCTAAATTATTGTGAATGAACTAGGCCTGGGTAACCACAGAAACATTTGGTTCTAAACTCGTTTTGTTTTTAGGGGGCCCTTGCGTTTCGTTTTTTTTAATAATTCCGAAATTTTCCTTTAAAAAAATTCAAAATTTACGAAATTTCATTAAATTACGAATCGATTCGTTAATGGCGGACAAGATTGCGCAATATGCTAAAAAAAACCTCCAAATGAGACAGGAGGAACTTCTGAAGCTTTCCTCTCCCTCTGTTGTTGACTGTTGGTGTGATAAAACAAACAACAACTATAAAACTTGCACCAGACATGCGAAAATAATAACGAAATAATAACGAAATAATTTCGAAATAATTTCGAAATAATTACGAAATAATAACGAAATAAATTGAAAAAATTGTTTCGAATCTTCATTACTCCTCACACAATTCCTGCATGGCTCAATATTGGATCTTAAGCTAATTTAAATACGAATTAATAACGAATTACGAAATTAACGAACGAAACCGCCTAAGCCTAGTATGAACCCCCTTGTTGTAAACCGGCCTGAGTCCCTTGTTGGAGGCGAGAAGACCAGTATATAAAAGTTCTAAATAAATAAATAAACTGTAGAGGAGAGTCTACTGAACAAGCCAGTACCTGCCGCATATTTGTACTGCCATCTGTTGAGGAGTTACGAAGGTGGAGGCATTACTTTTCATTCAGTCCTCGTATTTGAATGTCCATAAACAGTTCTATTTTGAATTTACAGAGAGACCGAGGAGGGGTGTTCTTTGAAGATGGGAGACAAGGAAGTTAGAATAAACTGCAAGCCAAGATTTGACACATGAGCAATATATTTATTATACTTCTGTTTGAATGGATCAGGCAGCAAACTGTAGAGGAGAGTCTACTGAACAAGCCAGTACCTGCTGCATATTAGTACTGCCATCTGTTGAGGAGTTACAAAGGTGGAGGCATTACTTTTCATTCAACCCTCATATTTGAATGCCCATAAACAGTTCTATTTTGAATTTACAGAGAGACCGAGGAGGGGTGTTCTTTGAAGATGGGAGACAAGGAAGTTAGAATAAACTGCAAGCCAAGATTTGACACACGAGCAATATATTTATTATACTTCTGTTTGAATGGATCAGGCAGCAAACTGTAGAGGAGAGTCTACTGAACAAGCCAGTACCTGCTGCATATTAGTACTGCCATCTGTTGAGGAGTTACAAAGGTGGAGGCATTACTTTTCATTCAACCCTCATATTTGAATGCCCATAAACAGTTCTATTTTGAATTTACAGAGAGACCGAGGAGGGGTGTTCTTTGAAGATGGGAGACAAGGAAGTTAGAATAAACTGCAAGCCAAGATTTGACACACGAGCAATATATTTATTATACTTCTGTTTGAATGGATCAGGCAGCAAACTGTAGAGGAGAGTCTACTGAACAAGCCAGTACCTGCCGCATATTAGTACTGCCATCTGTTGAGGAGTGGAGGCATTACTTTTCATTCAACCCTCGTATTTGAATGCCCATAAACAGTTCTATTTTGTTTTTGCAGAGAGATCGGGGAGGGGTGTTCTTTGAAGATGGGAGACAAGGAAGTTAGAATAAACTGCAAGCCAAGATTTGACACACGAGCAATATATTTATTATACTTCTGTTTGAATGGATCAGGCAGCAAACTGTAGAGAAGAGTCTACTGAACAAGCCAGTACCTGCCGCATATTAGTACTGCCATCTGTTGAGGAGTGGAGGCATTACTTTTCATTCAACCCTCGTATTTGAATGCCCATAAATAGTTCTATTTTGTTTTTGCAGAGAGATCGGGGAGGGGTGTTCTTTGAAGATGGGAGACAAGGAAGTTAGAATAAACTGCAAGCCAAGATTTGACACATGAGCAATATATTTATTATACTTCTGTTTGAATGGATCAGGCAGCCCTGGAACACATGATCTATTGTTCTTTGGGGGCAGCAGGAGAGAAATACAGATGCAAAACCATCCCCTCCTTGTCATATAGAATGTGTTTTATGTCTCCTGGCTGTTGGCAAAAAGAGACCAGACTCGGTCCGTCTTCAGCACATGGATGACTTTGCCACTACAGATGGCTCCATGGGACAGATCCATTAGGAGTCTGGGGAACGGGGCTGATGTACTGAATGAAAGGTGATGCAATGGGTTGGCTATATATATTGTTAATACAAGATTTCAAGTGGGAAATCTCAGCAAGTCGGCAGTCTTGTGTCAGCAGACCCATCCCATCCACCTCTACAAAGTTCAAGACTATCATCTTTTTCCACTTACCAATGGCAAACAATGCAATACTGTGTAAAGAACTTGGAAGTCATGAATCTGAAATTTAAGGTAATACATTTTCATTATAAACAAATAAATAGTAGGTTTTTCCGGGCTATATGACCATGTTCTGGAGGCAATTTTTCTCCTGGCGTTTCGCCTGCATCTATGGCAAGCATTCTCAGAGGTAGTGAGGTCTGTTGGTGCAAATCTCAGCAAGTCGGCAATCTTGTGTCAGCCGACCCATCCCATCCATCTCTACAAAGTTCAAGACATTATGTCATCTAGCATCTTTTTTTCACTTACCAACTGCAAAGAATGCAATATTGTGTAAAGAAAAACTTGGCAGTCATGAATCTGAAATTTAAAGTAGTGCAATTTTACGAAAAACAAACAAATAATAATAAACAAGTGGAGTGCCATAAGCAGGGTTCCATCTCCTTGACATGGAAACGCTCACGATAATGTTTTTAAGGCTTTGTATGGTTTTTTATATTCTTACATTTACTAATTTATTTTATTTACACTATTTCTATTCCGCCCTTCTCACCCCGCAAGGGACTCAGGGAGGATTGCAATGAACATATACATGGCAAACATTCAATGCCATAGACACACAACTCATTGTATGGTATTGGTTTAAACAGTATTTTATTATTGTTTTACTTGTTGTAATTGTTGAGGCATCAAATGGTTGCCAATTGTGAACTGCTCTGAGTCATCTCTGTGCTGAGAGGGGCGGTATATAAAGGTGGTGAATAAATACATAAATAAACATCTTTATTAATGACTTAGGTGAAGGGTTATTTTATTTATTTATTTGCTTTATTTTTATACCGCATTTTTCAGCCTAAATCGGCGACTCAATGCGGTTTAGAAGGCATGATCATCAAGTTTGCAGACAGGACCAAATTGGGAGGGAGAGCCAATACTCCAGAACACAGGAGCAGAAATCAAAATGATCTTCACAGATTAGGGAGATGATTGGCCAAAATTAACAAAATGAAGTTCAACCAGGACAAATGCAAGATACTCCACTTAGGCAGAAAAAATGAAATGCAAAGATACAGAATGTGGAATGATGATGCCTGGCTTGAGAGCAGTACGTGTGAAAAAGATCTTGGAGTCCTCTTGGACAACAAGTTAAACATGAGCCAGGAATGTGATGCGGCAGCAAAAAAAAGCCAGTGGGATTTTGGCTTGCATCAATAGGAGTCTAGTGTCTAGATCCAGGGAAGTCATGCTCACTATGCTCTATTCCACCTCGGTTACACCACATCTGGAATACTGTGTCCAATTCTGGGCACCACAATTGAAGGGAGATGTTGATTCTAAGCTGGAATGTGTCCAGGGGAGGCGACCAAAATGATCAAGGATCTTGAGAACAAGCCCTATAAGGAGTGGCTTAAAGAGCTGGGAATGTTTAGCCTGGAGAAGAGAAGGCTGAGAGGAGACATGACAGCCATGTATAAGTATGTGAGTGGAAGTCATAGGGAGAAAGGAACAGGCTTGTTTTCTGTTATCCTGGAGACAAGAATGCAGAACAATGGCTTCAAACTACAAGAAAGGAGATTCCACTAGAACATTAGGAAAAGCATCCTAATGTGAGAGCTGTTCAGCCATGGAACTCTCTGACCTTGAGTGTGGTGGAAGCTTCTTCTTTGGGGGCTTTTAATCAGAGGCTGGATGGCCATCTGTCAAGGGTGGTTTGAATGTGATTTTCTGCTTCTTGGCAGAATGGGGATGGACTGGATGGCCCATGAGGTCTCTTCCAACTCTATGATTATATGATTAATGTGCAGGCACATATCATGGCTTTCTGTGTCCAAAAAAGCTTCCAGCTGAGTTGACAGTACACCCCCCTCCTGTGTGTGTGTGTGTTTGCTTGCTGTCCCACCAAAATTTCCCTTACACAAGATAGTTCACCACGATTTAAAGCTGCTAGGAAAATCTTGAGCTTGGAATGGTACTCAAAATAAGTAACATTTTCTGTTAGTTGTAGTATAAAGCAAGACCTAATCATCACTTCGCATTACGTTTCTTTCTATGACACCTGTAACCCAATGGACTCAATCTTATTTCAAAGGTAGTTAGATCCATGGGATTAGTCTGTGTTGACTTACTATTCAGCAATATATTCAATAGATTTACTCAGAATCAATCAGTAAAATTTAGATGATTATGTTTCACATTGCAGAACCACTAATGAAATCACACCATGATATCTCCTTCCTTCCTTCCTTCCTTCCTTCCTTCCTTCCTTCCTTCCTTCCTTCCTTCCTTCCTTCCCTCCCTCCCTCCCTCCCTCCTTCCTTCCTTCCTTCCTTTCCTTCTTTCCTTCCTCCCTTCTTTCCTTCCTTCCTCCAAATGTAAAGTCACTTGGGACACACAAAGCTTCTCTGAAAGGCTACAAGTATTATTCTGGGAAGTCTTCCAGAATCCATAATCGTGTAGTTTGCCCAAGGGAACTCTATAGAAGTCAACCATAATCTGCTCCGCACACCTTCCATCAAAAGAATATAGTTGCGCTGTCCACTATCTGTTCAATATTTGAGCATGATACCTTTTAATTTCCAGAGACTGTGTGCATATTGTTCCACTCAACTGTCTGTATAGTCCATGGAAAATATATGGAAACAGTAGTGTTTATGAAATGGCCATATCCCCTTATATTTTCCATGCATTATTTTCTTTCTCATTTTTCCACTCACTCCGTGTACTGAATGTCACCCTCCTTTTTATGGAAATCAATAAAATCATTGAGTGGGCATTTTGAAACTACATTTGCAATTGGGGGGGGGAGGGGCAAGGGGACCTTTAGCTTTAGATACATCATATGAAAGTTGTGCTGGTACAGCTGTACCAGGAGCTTCAATTCTGTTTGCTTTGCATTAAATGTTTGTTTGCAATCCCAGGCAGGGTGGCTTCCTGTTATAGTTTGCAATCATAGGGCAAGCCACCTGTCCGTTATAGTTAGGTTCCCTGGTCCCACCCCTTTTTGAGTTTTGGAGGGAATAGGAGCCTTTTTGAGTCAGTCCACATAGGTAGGGGGATATATTGGTTGCCCCTGGAGTGGAAAAACCTCCTGGTAGCACTGCCACTTGATTGGGCATGGGCCAATGTATATACATTGGCCTGTGAGAGGGGGACAACTAAAATGATCAAGGGTCTGGAGAACAAGCCCTATGAGGAGTGGCTTAAGGAGCTGGGCATGTTTAGCCTTAATAAGACAAGGCTGAGAGGAGATATGATAGCTATGTATAAATATGTGAGAGGAAGTCATAGGGAGGAGGAGGGAGCAAACTTCCTTTCTGCTTCCCTGGAGACTAGGACACGGAACAATGGCTTCAAACTACAAGAAAGGAGATTCCATCTGAACATTAGGAAGAACTTCCTGACTGTGAGAGCCGTTCAGCAGTGGAACTCTCTGCCCCGGAGTGTGGTGGAGGCTCCTTCTTTGGAAGCTTTTAAACAGGGGCTGGATAGCCATCTGTCAGGGGTGATTTGAATGCAATATTCCTGCTTCTTGGCAGAATGGGGTTGGACTGGATGGCCCAGGAGGTCTCTTCCAACTCTTTGATTCTATGATTCTAAGAATAGGGCTCCACAGCCACTTACGAATCCACAAGGAAACCCATCATGGAAGACCATCTTACTCGTCCAACGAGGGATCGCCTAAGTAAGTATCTGCCTATGTTGTATTTAAATATTTGATGACTCTGATAGCTTGCAAGTACAAGGAAAGTGGATCTGCGTATCCTGATTGTACAGTTGTATACATTATAATGAATGAATGCACAATTTTATTGATTAGCCAGTTGGCCTTATCAAAACAGACAGTGTAAACACAACATACATCTTGTCCTCTTAAAATACAAATATACAGATATTTGTCAGCTTGAAACCAATGTAACTTAGCCGTAGATATATACATCAACTATCCTTGTCTCCTCTACACTGTACCCCAATCTGATCTATGTAAGTGGATCTGCGTATTTGTACATTTGTATATATTACAACAGTAATATATAGCCTCTGGATATTTTGGCCAAAAACCTGAATCTGTGAATTTACTATACAGTGTGTAGATAAAGCCATATTCTGGCAGTAGGACTGTTGATAGATGGGCGGAAACAAATGTTTTTGCTGTGAAAGGACTCTGTGGTATTTTTCGCTTGCTTCTGGGATACTTACTATCCAGCTCGGGGAGGTTGTGATTTGGAAACTCTAAATTACTTCACAAGCAGCTTCCCATGACTTCTACTTGGTCCTCTAAGACTGTGAATTCAATTCAAGGGAAAATTAATGATCTTCCCATCTGTCTACACCAGCATACAATTGTTTTAAACGTTATAAACACTGAAGACTTTATCACACCAACCACAGCAGTGACAGTAGTGTAGATAATGGATACATTCCCTGTGCTGTCGCACTCTGGGCCTGTGCATAAGACTGTAGACAGGACATAAATTCCGTGTGGCCAACAAGACGCCGGGGCTGCCTCAGATTAAAGGCCCTTGGACCTCCCCAAAACAAAGTTCTGTAGAGGCTTAAAGTAAGTCCAACAAAGTTCTTTATTGATGAAAACAAACAGGTACTTTCAAGCTTTCTTAACAGTCTATTGGCTCTCTCTCAATCTTGTCCACAGGGAACAGGCACTATCTTCATAACTGTATACTAACTAATGGGGAAATCCTTAACTTCTAATCTGGGCAGTCTGTACTTGCCTCTGTTGGGGTGGAGCCCCTGCAGCCGGTACCAACTGCGTCTGGCTTCCGCGAGCGACCCTTACCAAGCAGAGCTTTGTAGACTTCCAGGGGAAAAGAAGGCATTCACATTGCTGTGATGGCTGGCTGAAGTCCCTCAGCAAAGGGGCTGTAAGGCTGTATGATCCTCGGCCAAGCTGTGGGCTGTATAATCCTGGCCAAGGTGTAAAGCTGTATGTCCCCCCGCCAAGCCATAGAAGACGAAGCTTTCTACAGGAGCTCTTCGTTTTATGTCCTGTGCGAAAGGCCCCTCTGTGAGAACTGACTCAAAAAGGCTCCTATTCCCAGCAAAACTCAAAAAGGGGCGGGACCAGGGAACCTAACTATAATTGACAGGTGGCTTGCCCTATGATTGCAAACTAGAACAAGAAGCCACCCTGCTGCAAAATCCCAAGCCTGGGATTGCAAACAAACATTTACTGCAAAACAAACAGAATTGGAGCTCCTGGTACAGCTGTACCAGCACAACCAAGTTGAGCACCTTTGTTATCACACCTCTCTACACTAGTGCAATTGCACTGGTTCACCATTCCATGGTCCCACTTTGCTTGCTTCATGTGATTAAATCCTGACTACCACAATACCATTACTACCTCAGTTTACATCTACATATTAGGCTTGGTT
Organism: Anolis sagrei; assembly: GCF_037176765.1. Classification (NCBI taxonomy): domain Eukaryota; kingdom Metazoa; phylum Chordata; class Lepidosauria; order Squamata; family Anolidae; genus Anolis; species Anolis sagrei. The sequence continues at coordinate 39,083,116 of NC_090028.1, forward strand.
GATTAAAAAAATGGTTCAAAACTCATTTCTGATGTAGGGAGCACTTGTGTTTCGATTCTAAAGTCTATTCCAATTTTCAAAGAAAAATAAATTCAAAACTTTTTCAAACTTCAGAGACTTCCAAATCCTTTCATTAATGGTTTGAAAGTGTTATTTCTTGTTTCATTGGGTGGTCTTTACTTTGAAAGTAGTTGTTTTACTCCAGGAGCGGGGAAAAGCAAGTGGAGGAAATTCTTTCCTTCTCTGGTTTAAAATTGGCTTGAGCTGAGGCCAAGAAAATCCTCCCTTCTCTGGTTTAAAACTGGCTTCTCTGGCTTTAAAACTGGCTTCTCTGGCTTGAGCAGAGGCCAGGAAATCCCTTCCTTTTCTGGTTTAAAACTGGCTTCTCTGGCTTGAGCCGAAGCCAGGTAATTCCTTCCTTCTCTGGTTTAAAACTAGCTTCTCTGGCTTTAAAATTGGCTTCTCTGGCTTGAACCGAGGCCAGGAAATTCCTTCCTTCTCTGGTTTAAAACTGGCTTCTCTGGTTTTAAAATTGGCTTCTCTGGCTTGAGCTGAGGCCAGGAAATTCCTTCCTTTTCTGATTTAAAACTGGCTTCTCTGGCTTTAAAATTGGCTTCACTGTCTTGAACCGAAGCAGGAAATTCCTTCCTTCTCTGGTTTAAAACTGGCTTCTCTGGCTTGAGCTGAGGCCAAGAAATTCCTTCCTTCTCTGGTTTAAAACTGGCTTCTCTGGCTTGAGCAGAGGCCAGGAAATTCCTTCCTTCTCTGGCTTTAAAACTGACTTCTCTGGCTTGAGCAGAGGCCAGGAAATTCCTTCCTTCTCTGGTTTAAAACTGGCTTCTCTGGCTTGAGCAGAGGCCAGGAAATTCCTTCCTTCTCTGGTTTAAAACTGGCTTCTCTGGCTTGAGCAGAGGCCAGGAAATTCCTTCCTTCTCTGGTTTAAAACTGGCTTCTCTGGCTTGATCCAAGGCCAGGGACCAGAAGCGGGGAAAAGCTGAACCATTTCCGACTCACTTCCTGAGTCATAACAAAAATGGCGGAAAAAGCTTCAGAAGGGCAAAGGGACTTCCGGTTTTTTTTTTTTTTAAAAAAACAACAACTTCAGTATCACTTCAAAAAGGTAATTTTCACAAAATTATTATGAGCAATGAGTTATCCAAGTGACTCTATCCATGCCTACTACATATAGATGTCCAGCGGTCCGGATGTGGCCCTCCAAGGACATTTACTCAGCCCCTGCCCTACACTTTAGACTTAGGGTCATCCTAAGTCTGAAATACCTTGAAGACAACAACCAACAACAACAATAATCCTAATTGATTTGACTCTCTCATCAGCTCAAAGCAGGCCACATTTCCCATTGAAATGCTGGTAAATTTATGTTGCTTAAAATTGTTCTAGCAATTGGTGCCAATCACTAGAAACGTATCCAAGGGCTTTTTCCTCGACCCAGCTTCACAATCCCAGAAGCACAATATCTGTGGCTGTATCTTCCAATGTCCATGACAAAACTGAGTTTCAAAAAAAGTCAGAAGTATGCTGCCATTCTTTAAGCCATATATGTTTTTATTTCTCCCCAATTCCTCTGCCTGAACTCGCAGATGACTATACTGATTTATATAACTTCATTCTAATGCAAGCAATGTCCTTAGGGCTAAAATAAACTTTATGTGCGAGATTAATAGCAAGATCGCTCCACACTTTTAAAATCTTAAAAGTTGCCAGATCAGAGCTATGCTGCTGGGTGCAAAGTGGGGGGTTATTTAGCGGCTTCCTTTCACCATTTTCCCAGTTGAAACCATCCTCAAAGCCACTATGAAGCCTGCTATAGAAAGAGGATATAGGCATAAGGCCAACGGTCTGTTTTCTGCTCTACTGCAGCTGAGGCCCAACAGCAGTTTTCTCTTTGGTATAATTACTTACTTAGGCGATCCCTCATTGTCCAAGTAGGATTGTCTTTCAAGATCGGTGTCCTGGCGATGGGTCTGTAGGTGACTGTGGAGCCCTATTCTTGACCGGCATGTTCTCCCACAGTGAGGGCATCGGTTTCCAGGTGGAAGGCGGTCCCAGTTGGGGTTGGCTTGACACCCCTTCCTCTTGCCACATTTCTCTCTTTCACCCTCCATCCGTGCCTCTTCAAATTCTACAGCACTGCTGGTCACAGCTGACCTCCAACTGAAGCGCTCAAGAGCCAGGGCTTCCCAGTTCTCTCTTGGTGTCTATGCCAGAGTTTTTAACGTTGGCTTTGAGCCCATCTTTAAATCTCTTTTCTTGCCTACCACCATTCCCTAAAGTTTAGACTTGCCACTCTTGCTACCACCTGTGAGCATTCTTTCCTCTCTACACTTGTTTTTGTTGTTGTGCCAAAAATTTAAGGCAGATTGATGGGACAGCACAGAAAGTGAAAAGCAGAAGGAGAACAAATGACAGAGAGGGAGGGAAAGAGAGAGGGGAAGGAAGGAAGGAAGGAAGGAAGGAAGGAAGGAAGGGGAGGAAGAAAAAAAAGGAAAAAGGAGAGAGGAAGGGAGGAAAGAGAGATAGAGAGAAAGAAGGAGGGGAGGGAGAGAGGAAGGAAGGGAAGGAAGAAAGATTGTGTCAGAAGCAAACCGAGGGCACAGTTGTAATTAAAAACAAAAAGAAAGTTTTAAAACTTTGCATAATACTAAATATCCTTTGACCAGTAGCTGGCCACTTGGCGTGCCTCTGGTGTTACCATAAGAAGGCCCTCCATTGTGCATGTGGCAGGGGTCAGGTTGCACTGTAATAGGTGGTCAGTGGTTTGCTCTTCTCCAAACTCGCTGGTCATGGACTCCACTTTGGCCCTATTTCTTAAGGTTGACTCTGCATCTCGTGGTGCCAGAGTGCAATCTGTGCAATGCCTTCCAGGTTGTCTTTTGTGTGCCCAGGAAAGAGTCTCTCATTTGCTATCAGCCATGGAATGATGTTGTGGGTTTTCAGCCTACCACTTTTGGACTCATGCTTGCTGAGGTGTTCCTGCGAGTATCTCTGGAGATCTTAGAAAAATATTTATTGATTTAAGGCATTGGAGTGCTGGCTGATATCCAAACAGGGGATGGGCCAGAGATGTCAATGCCGTGGTCCTTTCATTGCTGGCTGCTACTTCCCAGCGGATGTCAGGTGGTATAATGTGTAGATATAGGGTGATATAGGGTGTAGACATCCTGTGACAATACAACATATCTCATTAAGAGCCACATACACTGTTTTAACATGGTGAGATGTGTTCCACACTGGGCATGTGTATTCAGCAGCAGCAGCAGCAGCAGAATAATAATAATAATAATAATAATAATAATAATAATAATAATAATAATTTATTTATACCCACCAAGCCTGACAATACATACATCAGTAAATAAATACAGCAATAAATAAAAGAAAAAAAACAAGTAAAATAAAAATAAAATACAATACAAAACCATTATAAATAACATATCAGCAATAAAACAACACATTTAAGAACACAGGGATCCAATACTGTGGGCAGTGTCAAATCTAACAGATTAAGAATTTAAAACACTGGTGTGAACAGAGGTAGTGAGGTGACAAGGATGCTTGCCATAGATGCAGGCAAAACGTCAGGAGAGAATGCCTCTAGACCATGGCCATATAGCCCAAATAAACCTACAACAACCCAGTGATTCCGGCCATGAAAGCCTTCGACAATACAAATCTAAGCAGGGTTTTTAGAGGGTAAGGTAGGGCTGATTGACCCAACGGTAGAATAAAGTGTTTCAGAGGACATTTTGCAGAGAATTGGTCAGAACAGAGAATGATTATTTATTCAGGGAAGGCACATTAGAACAACCAAGTTTTCAAGCTCCTCCTAAAGACTGTGAATGTGGGGGCTTGCCTAATATCCTTGGGGAGCGAGTTCCAGAGCCGAGAGGCCACCATAGAAAAGGCCCTCTCACTTGTCCCCACCAATCGCCCCTGCGAAGGGGGCGGGAGTGAGAGTAGGCCTTTCTGGACGATCAAAGAGATTGCATGGGTTCATAGATGGAGATGCAGTCACGCAGGTAGGCGGGTCCCAAACCGTTCAGGGCTTTGTAGGTAAGAACCTGTACCTTGAATTGGGACTGGAAAATGAACAGCAGATAGTGGAACTCCTTAAACAGGGGGGTAGACTGCTCCCTATATTTCGCACCAGTTAGTAATCTGGCAGCTGTCCGTTAGACGAACTGAAATTTCTGGGGCATCTTCAAGGGCAGCCCCATGTAGAGTGCATTTTAGTAATCCAATCACAAGGGTAGATGTCTTCGCTGTGTCTGGTTGTGATCCCCAGGTTGTGCCAGTCAGCTTTTCAGGTGCTAAATGTAATTTTTCCACATCAACAGCATTCCATCCTCTGAGATTTTAGAGCCCAAACTGGAGAACGGAGAGAGATACGTTGTTATGTCACAGTTGAGGACAGGTAGGGGTTGAGAAGTTGGGTTGGAAATGCTTCTGGACCTGCTAACTAGAGAAATGAACATTGAGGGAATCCAGATGAAATCCGGCTAACTTGTCAATATGGTAAGGCAAAAATGTTATGCTAGTATTCTGCTTCCTGGATTTTTCCAAATAGCAAGAGAGACCCAAATGCATCTATCTGTTGGATCTCTTCCAGTGTGTTTGCCTCTCTCCTGGATTTTTAACGCACCCCTTCATCTGCTGCATATGCACAACATATAAACATCTTTATATTGAGCCAGAGCGTTCTGGCACTAGATGAGGGATAGGTAAACACGGATGCACAGGTTTTATTACTCCCTAACAAACAAACAAAAATCAATAATTCTCTTCCTCCAGAGGCCCGAGTCTTGGCAAAAATAGTTCTGTTGATGAGCAAATTCTGGGTCCCTGATCACCTTCCTCTTGCTTATTTCTCTGTGGGTCAGGCAACTCGCTGAACAGATGATGTCTTCAAATGCAGTGCTGCTTCCTGACAGCTTTCCAATGTAAGATTATCGTCTGTAAAATTAGACACTTGGCCAACATATGCTCCTGCCTGGTCACGTGCTCTTCCAAGGATGGCATTTGGACCCGGATTCATATATTTGAAATTTCAACTTTGATGCATATATTTGCATACTGCAATAAAGTTTTATACAGTTCTTTTGATTAATGTTTAATGTGCCATGTTTTGCTCCAATCTACCTTCTGTTCTATTGCTGTTGTAGTGAATTGAGTTGTATTTCTGTCTTGCATTTCTCTAACTGTTGTTAGCTGCTTTGGCCACGATGTGGTAGAAAGAAAGCATAGAATATTAATTTAATACATTTATTTATTTACAGTATTTATATTCCACCCTTCTCAACCCGCAGGGGACTCAGGGCGGATTGCAATGAACATATAATGGCAAACATTCAATGCCATAGACCAGTGGTTTTCAACCTCCCTAATGCCGCGACTCCTTAATACAGTTCTCATGTTGTGGTGACCCCCAACCATAACATTATTTTTGTTGCTACTCCACAACTCTAATTTTGCTGCTCTTATGGATCGTCACGTAAGTATCTAATATGCAGGATATTTTTTCATTCACTGGACCAAATTTGGCACAAATACCCGATATGCCCCAATTTGAATTCTAGTGGGATTGAAGGGGAGATTGATGCTGTCATTTGGGAGTTGTAGTTGCTGAGATTCATAGTTCACATGCAATCAAAGAGCATTTTGAACTCCACCAATGACTGAATTGAACCAGTCTTGGCACACAGAACTCCTATGACCAACAGTAAATACTGGAAGGGTTTGATAGGCATTGACCTTGAGTTTTGGAGTTGTAGTTCACCTTTATCCAGAGAGCACTGTGGACTCAAACAGTGATGGAGCTGGATTAAACTTGGCATGAATACTCAACATGCTCAAATGTGAATACTGGAGGAGGTTAGAGAAAATAGACCTTGACATTTGGGAGTTGTAGTTGCTGGGATTTATAGTTCAACTACAATCAAAGAGCATTCTGAACTCCAACGAGAGAATGGGCTTAACTTCCTACACAGAACCCCCATGACCAATAAAAAATACTGTACTGTGTTTTCTGATGGTCTTTGGCGACCCCTCTGATACCCCCTTGTGCCCCCCCCAGGGGTCCTGACCCCCAGGTTGAGAAACACAGTCATAGACACACAACATATATAGACAGACACAGAGACTATTTAAGATTCCAGCTTTTTTATGAAGGTATTCTGGCCACCAGGGGAGCTGTCGCTTCACCGTCCATTTATGACACTGATGAAGTACTTCCTCATTCTTTGCATACTTGCTGGAGATTTTTATGGCATCATAAATTAGCCTCCCTGCATGCACTGTACCTAAATTTCCTTCTTGACAGATGCAACTGTCTTTCGGGCTGCAAAGGTCAACACCAAGCTACACAAATTGGTCGGAAGCTCACTTCAACCCAGGCTGGCTTCGAACTCATGACCTTTTGGTCAGTAGTGATCTTAATGCAGCTGACTCCCAGCCACAGTCCCATTGAAATGCAAGAATTCACCCTCCAGACTATGGAGAGAATGCCTCTAGGACAGTGTTTCTCAAAAGTTGCATCTGTCAAGTAGGAAATTTAGGTACCGCTTATGTGGGGAGGCTAATGTAACTAATTTACGATGCCATAAAATCTCCAGCAAGCATGCAAAGACTGAGGAAGTACTCCATTAGTGTCACAAATGAGCAGTGAAGCAACAGCTCCCCTGGTGACCAGAATATCCTCATGAAAGCTGGAATATTAAATAGTCTCTATGTCAGTAGTTCTCAACCTTCCTAATGCCACGACCCCTTAGTACAGGTCCTCATGTTGTGGTGACCCCCAACCATAACATTATTTTTGTTGCTACTTCATAACTGTAATTTTGCTACTATTAAGAGTCATAATGTAAATATGCAGGATGTATTTTCATTCACTGGACCAAATTTAGCACAAATACCTGATACGCCCAAAATTTGAATACTGGTGGGATTGGGGGTGATCGATTTTGTCATTTGGTAATGCTGGAGTTGCTGGGGTTTATAGTTCACCTTAAATCAAAGAGCCTTCTGAACTCCATCAATGATGGAATGAATCAAACATGGCACACAGAATTCCCATGACCAAGAGAAAATACTGGGAAGGTCTGGTGGACATTGACCTTGAGTTTTGGGAGTTGTAGTTCACCTACATCCAGAGAACACTGTGGACTCAAGCAATGATGGAGCTGGATCAAACTTGTCAGGGATGAATTGAATGCAATATTGCTGCTTCTTGGCAGAATGTGGTTGGACTGGATGGCCCAGGAGGTCTCTTCCAACTCTTTGATTCTATGATTCTATGATTGGCACAAATACTCAATATGCCCAAATGTGAACACTGGTAGAGTTTGGAGAAAATATACTTTGCTATTTGGGAGTTGTAGTTGTTAGGATTTATAGTTCACCCACAATGAAATAGCATTCTGAACCTCACCAATGATAGAATTGGACCAAACTTTCCACACAGAACCCCCATGACCAACAGAAAATACTATGTTTTCTGATGGTCTTTGGCGACCCCTCTGACACCCCCTCGCGACCCCCACAGGGGTTCCGAACCCCCAGGTTGAGAAACACTGCTCTAGAACATGGCCATATAGCCCGAAAAAACCTACAACAACCCAACGCATATATTGCTTGAAATGTAAAGGAGGTTGGGTGATCCAATCACATTTTTCTTTCCATGTTGCCTTGTAGTTGATTGTATGAAAATATGGCCTTTGTTAGATCTGTATTTATTTATCGTGTCATCAGCCACCATACCATTGTATTACAATTCTAACAGAGCAAAACAAACACACAGATTAAAAAGAAAAAGAAAAAAAACACAAATTTTGACCAGTATCTGGCCACTTGGAGTGCCTCTGGGGTTGCCGCAAGAAGGTCCTCCATCGTGCATGTGGCAGGGCTCAGGGTGCATTGCAGCAGGTGGTCAGTGGTTTGCTCTTCTCCGCACTCGCATGCCGAGGATTCCACCCTGTAGCCCCATTTCTTAAGACTGGCTCTGCATCTCGTGGTGCCAGAGCGCAGTCTGTTCAGCGCCTTCCAAGTCGCCCAGTCTTCTGTGTGCCCAGGGGGGAGTCTCTCATCTGGTATCACCCATGGATTGAGGTGCTGGGTTTGGGCCTGCCACTTTTGGACTCTCGCTTGCTGGGGTGTTCCAGCAAGTGTCTCTGTAGATCTAAGAAAACTATGTCTTGATTTGAGTCGTTGACGTGCTGGCTGATACCCAAACAGGGGATGAGCTGGAGATGTCTCTGCCTTGGTCCTTTCACTATTGGCTGCTACTTCCCGGCAGATGTCAGGTGGTGCAATACCGGCTAAGCAGAGTAATTTCTCCAGTGGTGTAGGGCGCAGACACCCTGTGATAATGCGGCATGTCTCATTAAGAGCCACATCTACTGTTTTAGTGTGGTGAGATGTGTTCCACACTGGGCATGCATACTCAGCAGCAGAGTTATATCTGTAACATACAGGGAGAAAGAGGGGCGTGCAACGTAAAATAAGACCCTTGAGGGCAAACGCAGCCTCACAGAAAGTCTCCATCATTCAATTTGAGGTATTGCATAATAGTCTTGAATCGAATGCAATAGCTCTTACTAGCCTTTAAAAGTTCTGTGCAGAAACTGATCAGTAAGGGATCCATTGTATTCCCACCTGACACAAGACTCTTTACAAACTCACCCCAGTGCACTTTACCCAAGATAAACTTTGCTAAAGGTCAAAATAACAGATGAGGACTACATTTCTCCGGCTTCACCTGTGTTCTGCCAGCTGCGCCTTGGAAACATCTATTCATCTGTGAGTGGATTGATTTATCAGGCTCAACCATTCTGTTCTCTCCCAGGAGTCATGTTTTTTTTTATAAAAGGGGAGGGAATCTATCAAGCTTCATGAAAGAACCCCCAATAGCAGATACCGAATTGGAGAACTTCTGCATTTCACATAATTGGCCCAACGTTGCAAACTGCATTGGCATTGTGCAGGGAATCTGGCTGCCTGCATTAATACATATTGTGGCATTGCTCCTTTCTTCCCTGAGCAATTTATTTATTTATCGTGTCATCCGCAACCAGAACATTGTATTACATTTCTAACAGAACAAAACAAACAAACAGATAAAAAAAGACACGAATTTTGCAAACTTGGTAGTTGACTAAATGTCCTTTGATCAGTATCTGGCCACTTGGAGTGCCTCTGGTGTTGCCGCAAGAAGGTCCTCCCTTGTGCATGTGGCAGGGCTCAGGCTGCATTGCAGCAGGTGGTCAGTGGTTTGCTCTTCTCTGCACTCGCATGTCGTGGATTCCACTTTGTAGCCCCATTTCTTGAGGTTGGCTCTGCATCTCGTGGTGCCAGAGCGCAGTCTGTTCAGCACCCTCAAAGTCGCCCAGTCCTCCATGTGCCCAGGGGGGAGTCTCTCATCTGGTATCACCCACGGATTGAGGTGCTGGGTTTGACCCTGCCACTTTTGAACTCTCGCTTGCTGAGGTGTTCCAGCGAGTGTCTCTGTAGATCTTAGAAAACTATTTCTTGATTTAAGTCGTTGACGTGCTGGCTGATACCCAAACAAGGGATGAGCTGGAGATGTCTCTGCCTTGGTCCTTTCACTATTGGCTGCTACTTCCCGGCGGATGTCAGGTGGTACAATACCGGCTAAGCAGTGTAATTTCTCCAGTGGTGTAGGGCGCAGACACCCCGTGATAATGCAGCATGTCTCATTAAGAGCCACATCCACTGTTTTAGCGTGGTGAGATGTGTTCCACACTGGGCATGCATACTCAGCAGCAGAGTAGCACAGCGCAAGGGCAGATGTCTTCACTGTATCTGGTTGTGATCCCCAGGTTGTGCCAGTCAGCTTTCGTATAATATTGTTTCTAGCAACCACTTTTGTTTGATGTTCAGGCAGTGCTTCTTGTAGGTCAGAGCACGGTCCAGAGTGACTCCCAGGTACTTGGGTGCGCTGCAATGCTCCAGTGGGATTCCTTCCCAGGTAATAATCCTTCCTCAGAGCTTGGGATGCTTGTCTGTTCTTGAGGTGAAAGGCACATGTCTGTGTTTTAGATGGGTTAGGGATCAGTTGGTTTTCCCTGTAATAGGCAGTTAGAGCACCTAGAGCTTTGGAGAGCTTCTGTTCAACCATCTCAAAGCTCCCTGCTCCCTGAGCAATAGGTATATCTGAGAATGCTGTGTGGATTGGTTTAGTTTGATTTTTTAAGAGTGCGCTGGAAATCAGAATACGGTATTTCAGCTCCACAGGACCTTCAATAGGAAACAATAGCACAAAATTAGTTAATTTCAATTTAGCTCAATAGTCAGCCCTTGTTGTAGATCAGCCAGAGGCTGATGGTTTAACTCAGAGGACTTTGGGCTTCCTTCCAGGTGTTTTGGATTTCAGCTCCCACAGTTCCTAACAGCTAGTAAACTGGTTGGGATTTTTGGGAGTTGAAGTCCAAAACACCTTGAAGCCCAAAGGTTGGAAAACACTGGTTTAACTGATGATTTAGAGAGGATTGTGGGCTGTCGTGTGGCACAAAGTGATGGGCCCTCAAGTCTGGGAAATGATGGTTCTCTCTGTGAAAAAAATGGTTCAGAAAATATCAGACTTCAATGCCAGTCAGAGGAGCCAGAAGGAGCAACAGTAGATAAGGAATTGAGTGAAAAGAGTGATAAGGAGGGTTCCCAGGAGAAACCACATGCAGCTATGGGGATCAACAAAAGTCTTCATTTACAAATCAGAGTCGACAAAAGAGTATATAGGTCTGAGAGATTACGTAGGAAATTTGTGAAGAAAATTCACGGGAAACATAATGGTTTCATGGATGTCTATTAAACAACAAGTTGTATTGTTGAAGGCTTTCATGGCCAGGATCACTGGGTTGTTGTAGGTTTTTTCAGGCTATATGGCCATGTTCTAGAGGCATTCTCTCCTGATGTTTCGCCTGCATCTATGGCAAGCATCCTCAGAGGTAGTGAGGTCTGTTGGAACTAGGACAATGGCTTTATATATCTGTGGAATGATCAGGGTGGGACAAAGAACTCTTGTCTGTTGGAGCTAGGTGGGAATGGTTCAACTGACCACCTTGATTAGCATTTGATGGCATAGCAGTTTGGTGTAGCTTGTTAGTGACTGGAGCAAACTTTTGTTGAAAGGTGATTAGATATCTTTGATTGTTTCCTCTCTGTTGTTTTGTCGTTGTAATTTTAGAGCAATGGTTCTCAACCTGTGGGTCCCCAGGTGTTTGGGCCTACAATTCCCAGAAATCCCAGCCGGTTTACCAGCTGTTAGGATTTCTGGGAGTTGAAGGCCAAAACATTTGGGGATCCACAGTTTGAGAACCACTGTTTTAGAGTTTTTTAATACTTTGTTCATTTTGTTCATTTTCATGGTTTCCTCCTTTCTGTTGAAATCATCCACATGCTTCTTGTGTATTTCAATGACTTCTCTGTGTAGTCTGACATGGTGGTTGTGAGAGTGGTCCAGCACTTCTGTGTTCTCAAACAATATGTTGTGTCCAGGCTGGTTCATCAGGTGCTCTGCTATGGCTGATTTCTCTGGTTGAAGGAGTCTGCAGTGCCAACAAATGCTCCGTTCCGCAAAGGACAAGAGGGATCCTCTCACTACTGCAGGAGTCTACCGTATACCATGCAGCTGTGGACAAGTCTCGATAGGGACCACCAAATGCAGCAGCATTGCCCAAACACGAATCAAGGAACATGAAAGGCACTGTAGACTACTTCAACCAGAGAAGCTCATTGGTGAGGTTCAGAATGCGGTTTGATTGTAGGTGAACTTTAAATCCCAGCAGCTACAACTCCCAAATGTCAAATCTATTTTCCCCAAACTCCACCAGTGTTTACATTTGGGCATATTGATTTTCATGCAAAGTTTGGTCCTGATCCATTATTGTTTTGAGTCCAAAACAATGCAGGTGAACTACAACTCCCAAACTCAAGGTCAATGCCCACCAAACCCTTCTAGTATTTTCTCTTGATCATGGGAGTTCTGTGTCCCAAGTTTGGTTCAATTCCATCGTTGGTGAGTTCAGAATGCTCTTTGATTGTAGGTTAACTATAAATCCCAGCAACTACAACTCCCAAATAACAAAATCACTCCCTCCCCCCCCCCCCCCCACCAGTATTCAAATTTGGGTGTATTGGGTATTTGTGCCAAATTTGGTCCAGTGAGTGAAAATACATACTGCATATCAGATATTTACATGATGATTCATAGCAAAATGACAGTTATGAAGTAGCAACAAAAATAATGTTATGTTTGGGTGTCCCCACAACATGAGGAACTCTATTAAAGAGTCGCAGCATTAGGAAGGTTGAGAAGCATTGATATAGATGAAAAAGAAACAGAAGAAGAAGCATTAAGTCGCAGAAAATAGGAAAGAGCTCTGTCTTGGGCCTCAGAGAGCCGGTGCCAATAAGAACATCGGGTAACTGGGACACTGGGAAATAGATGGGCTGGGGAAACCCCAAAGGCTTGGAAAGTTACTTTTAAAAAGCAATTAGTTCCAGTTTCAAGGTCCCCAAAGTAGTTAGTGCCTGATGTATGTGTATCACCAGCAAATATTTAAAAACAAATTGCCCGCACTTCTTACAAGTTTGTTCTGAATCCCAGAAGGAGGTGGTTAATCACTAAAAATACATATTTATTAGGCTGATTAACAAACAGAATTTAATAAATAAATTAGGAACACTTTTTGGTTTCTTCAGCTGCTGAAAACACTTGCGATCTCAGCATCACCTTGGATGCAGCAGACTTTTGTTGCTGCTGAAAAAGGCAGAAACTGGAACATTTGGCTTATTTAGTTATTGTGTTGTTGTAGGTTTTTTTGGGCTATATGGCCATGTTCTAGCGGCATTCTCTCCTGACGTTTCGCCTGCATCTATGGCAAGCATCCTCAGAGATAGTGAGGTCTGTTGGAACTAGGAAAATTGGGTTTGTATATCTGTGGAATGTCCAGGGTGGGACAAAGGACTCTTGTCTGTTGGAGGTAGGTGTGAATGTTTCAACTGACCACCTTGATTAGCATTTGATGGCCTGGCAGTTTTTTTGGTGTGGCTTGTTAGTGCCTAGGGGAATCTTTTGTTGAGAGGTGATTATTAGCTGTCCCTGATTGCTTCCTCTCTGTTGTTTTGCTGTTGTAATTTTAGAGTTTTTTTAATACTCACTACCTCTGAGGATGCTTGCCATAGATGCAGGTGAAACATCAGGAGAGAATGCCTCTAGAACATGGCCATATAGCCCGAAAAAACCTACAACAACCCAGTGATTCCGGCCATGAAAGCCTTTGACAATATTTAGTTATTATTTCCATGGCCCATATCAGATACACATCAGTCCATAATAATTACTTGCTCCTTCTCTCTTGCCCACTCCTCAAAAAGCTTAGCATGGTTTCTGTTATAGCTAGAACATTATTGCAATTTGTTGATTGAGTATTATTAACAGAAGGTGGCCATCTATCATTTTCTTCCTCATTATTAATATCGCCCACCAATGCTTTATGAAGACGTCGTCAATATGGTTAATGTATCACTTTTCTCTGACGGTTTCGGTAGCAATTCATTTTAAGTGGTCAAAACATCCGAGATTCTGTTATTGTAAATCTGTCATTTCTCCTGCGTGCATTTCTTACTTTCCATTGCAACACCAGCAATGCAGGATTCAGGGATTTTGTTGTACACACACAAGAGTGAATACTGTTCACAAAGTTAGTGAAGAGTGATGCCCACTTATTTAAGTAGTATTCATAATGCTGATCTGTATTCTGTGTAAAGTTTGGGGCTGAAAAGTTGAGGGGAATGTAATGATGCATTCCATAGGTGCATCTACACAGGGGCGGCTCGCCCATTACGCGAAGTAAGCGGTCGCGGAACACTTTTTTTGCCAGGGGCACAGAGGCACCTCTGTAAATGCCCCTCGACCGCCACTTGAGGAGCGCCCCCCCCCCCAGCTCACAACAGCTCTAGCAGTCCAGGGGGAGCCTCGGCTTTCTTGCCTCGCTGCCGGGCGATCCCTCTTCCCAAAGGGGCTGGGCCCTTGAGCCTCGCCTGGCCCCTCTCGTTCCTGCTCCACCCGGCCACCGGGTGCGTGAGCAGAGCCAGCGCTCAATCATTCTCCGCATTCGATCCCTTCCCCATGACCGGCTCCCTTTCCCGATCCCTCGGCGCTCCACCCGCCTCCTCTCCTCTCCCCAATCCGCGGGTGGGCCAAGGGGCGGAGCCACCGCGCCTGGCCTGCTTCGGGACAGGAGGTGTGTCTGAAGACCCCAGCGTGCGCACCAAAAGTCGCCTCTTCTCCTGACTTTCTCTTCAGCCATTGGGACCGAGAGAGAGAGAGAGAGAGAGAGAGAGAGAGAGAGAGAGAGCCCCTCCGGCTGGAGGTATCTCCCACCTCTGCTCCCTCCTTTGTTTTTGCGCCTACCTTCAGGAAAGGTGGGCATCTCCACCTCTCTCTCTCTCTCTCTCTCTCTCTCTTGGTCCCAATGGCTGAGGAGAAAGTCAGGAGAAGAGGTGACTTTTGGTGCACACGCCAGGGTCTTCAGGCACGCCTCCGGACCCAAAGCGGGCCAGGCAAGGGAGCAAGTGCGGCAAGTGTACTTACTGGGATGTATAGTTCACCTACAATCAAAGAGCATTCTGAACTCCACCAATGATGGAATTGAACCAAATATGGCACACAGAACTCCCACGATGAACAGAAAATATATATATCAATGATTGGGTGGTGGGGGGGGGCACCAAAATACTGTTTGCTTCCCATTGAAAATTACCTAGGGCTGCCTCTGCATCTACACAAGGTATGGGCAAACTTCAGCCCTCCAGGTGTTTTGAACTTTTTAATATAGTTCAATGAGTGAGGCACCATCACTCATTAACAGGGGAGGCTAAAGACCTTCTAAAATTACAACTCCTAATAATAATAATAATAATAATAATAATAATAATAATAAAAGATCTCATTTGTTGTGACATACTGTGTTTTTGTGTCAGTAAAATAATTATAATAATACTTTATTTTATATCCCACCACCATCTCCCCGAAGGGACTCCGGGCAGTTTTCAAAGCACTCTAGTAAGAATCCTAAATGGTTCTGACCTATCTTACCTGTCCAAAATCATCTCAGAGATTAAGATCATCTGGGGAGGTCCTGCTCTTGGTCCCGCCTCCTTTGCAGGAGCGATTGCTGGGGAAAAGAGATAGGGCCTTCACCGTGGTTGCCCCGCAGCTGTGGAACTCCCTCCCCAGTGATATTAGATATTAGTATGCTCCTTCCTGGCCTTCAGAAAAAAGTGAAAACGTGGCTTTGGAATCAAGCCTTTGGAACATACTTGTAGTGAAATAGATGGATATGGAATATGTGCAATGATGACTGGAATGGTCCCGGATTACGATTGTGGATGGTGTGGTTTATAATAGTGAATATAATGTTTTAAAAATGTTTTTAATATGTATTAACTTGAATTTTAATTTAAATGTTTATTTTAATTGTTTGCCTATATGTAAAGCCGCCTTGAGTCCCCTTCCAAGTTGAGAAGGGTGGGGTATAAATATGGCAAATAAATAAATTGGTGCCAGGATGGGAAGAAATCCCTAAACTGAAGTACTGTTGGTTAAAGCAGGGCCTCCAGGTGTTTTGGACTTCAGCTCCGACAGTTCCTAACAGCTGGTAAGCTGGCTGGGATTTCTGGGAGTTGAAGTCCAAAACATCTGGGGGTCCAGACATTGGGAACCACTGGGTTAAATGAATTAAATGAGATAGATAGCTGTGGTGGCCTTAAAAAGAACTTTTTGTCAAAATGTTTTAAAATTCCCAAAAATCAGTAGATGCATGAATATTTCTGAAACTTGAAGAGAATGATCCCCTGTTATCTGGTGTCATTGTATAGTAAATTCAAGAAGATAGCTCTTGTAATTTTTTTTAAAAAAATATGTTGCTTGTGAAAACTGAAAAATCTCCCAAAATTCATGGATGAGTGGAACATTCTGAAACTTGATGGGCTAACAGGGGTAAATGTGTTCTATAATTGTAGCTAGTTTCATGCCAATTGTTATCACAATGAGGGAGATAGGAGTCCCTGAAGTTTCCCCATTAGCACAATTACTTAATGAAAAGTAACAAAAAGTCGTTAACTCGTTATAGTAAATTCAAGAAGATAGCTCTTGTAATTTTTTTTTTGAAAAAAATGTTGTTTGTGTAAACTGAAAATCCCCCAAAACGTCATGGATGAGTGAAATAGTCTGAAACTTGATGGGCTAACAGTGGTAAATGAGTTGTATAATTATAGCAAGTTTCAGGCCAATAGTTTTAACAATGAGGGAGATAGAAGTCCCTGAAGTTTCGCCACTGGCACAATTACTTAAAGAAAAGTAACAAAAAGTAGTTAATTCATTATAGCAAATTCAAGAAGATAGCTCTTGTAATTTTTAAAAAAAATGTTGTTTGTGTAAACTGAAAATCCCCCCAAATTCATGGATGAATGAAACATTCTGAAACTTGATGGGCTTAGAGTGCCCCCCAAAATCCCCCCAAAATACATGCATGAGTGAAACATTCTGAAACTTGATGGGCTAACAGTGGTAAATGTGTTCTAGTGTTGTAGACAATAGTTCTAACAATGAGGGAGATAGGAGTCCCTGGAGTTTCCCCATTGGCACAATTACTTAATGAAAAGTAATAAAAAGTAGTTAACTCATTATAGTTACGATACGGACTGTTCAGTTTTGTGAACACTTTAGAAATATATTTTTTTTGCCATCCCCTAATTTTGTAACAAGTATTCAAACATTTTTTTCATTGATTGCACAGGCCTACTAGCCACACGGTGGCCCAAAGTAAATATTTTCTTTCCCCCCACCCCATGCCACAGAATATGTCCTTGATGTGTTCTCTGCTCTCAGCATTTCCCTTTGAAGCATAGTGTAGTCACCTTGGAAAAACAGAGCAAAAAGGTCTCTTCATAAAGAAAAAAAATTAATTGCCCTTTTCATAAAACATTTAATACACAGCAATACACTAAACCTCCAAAGACATGGGTTACTGGCTAAGCTGTAAATTCCTTGCTTATAACCCAGTGATGAAACTGGCAAGCATAGCAATATATAGGTTTTACATTTAGGGGCCTTTTAAAGGAACATAAACCATACATCTATGCCAAGAGTTGCCTGTGGCACGTTTCAGTTATATAGTCAGCTTGAAAAAAAAAAACACACCTATAAATGGGTAGTAGTCATCTACTTTCTGCAAGTGTTTCATCACCCTTTGCTGTAGCAATCCATATCGCGGCAATAAAAAACAGTTCTCCAAAGGTAATTCTGACCCTCCGCTCTTCCAAATGGCACATCCATCTATCTTTCAAAGGCACTTAATGATGACTTTTATAGTCCTGTCACATATGTCATCTTTGGGATGTCCCACGCTTTTCATTTTGATCAGAAATGGGAATGAAGTTGCTGTCAAACCATCAGTCCCCCTCCCTAAAAATAAGCAATTATGAGATGTATATATTTTACTAGCTGTCCCCTGCCACGCATTGCTGTGGCCCAGTCTGGTGATCTGGAAAATAAAGTAATGAGAAAGTGTTGGATTCTAAATTGTGTGATTTCTTTCTGCTTGTGGGTAAACAGTATTTTTTTACTGTTTCTTTGCCAGTGTTGATGTGGAGATTGTCTGGTTGACCCATTCTGGAACATGCAACATATCATTGTCCTTCTTTAGGGGTCCCTTTCAAATCTAACTGGACTTCTAAGGGAGACTTCCATAACTGGGGTCTCAACCATGTCCCTCCCCAGTGTATTGCCCCCAATAGTGAGACATATATAGACCACGAAGACATGAAATCCTGTGGCCAACACTCCATTGCTTCACTGTATGCACAGCTTACCCATCAAGGAAGCATGCACATGAACTAGGACTGAAGTCCATCAAGAATGGCAGTTTGTTGTTGTTGTTCATTCGTTCAGTCGTCTCCGACTCTTCGTGACCTCATGGACCAGCCCACGCCAGAGCTCCCTGTCGGCCGTTACCACCCCCAGCTCCCTCAAGGTCAGTCCGGTCACTTCAAGGATGCCATCCATCCATCTTGCCCTTGGTCGGCCCCTCTTCCTTTTGCCTTCCACTTTCCCCAGCATAATTGTCTTCTCTAGGCAGTTTAGCAAACCCAATTTAGCAAAGGGCCTGGTTTTGTAACTTTACAGTTGTTGTTTGTGGTTGAAAAATCCTGAGATGACATTTCTTTTTATCGGCTGTCCTGATGTAGCTTGGAAAAGCATGAAATAGCTTAAAGCCATCAAAACACTTTACAATTCATTTTACATTTATTTACTTAGTTAAAAATAAATAATAAAGCCCCTTCTCCCCCTAAGCTCTGCCTCCTGCGTTGCCTCCCGAACTTCTTTGCAAACCGTGAGAGATGGGCAGAGGAATATTAAGCCATGATTTGAATGGCTACCCTGACTGTTGATCTAAATGTTTGCATTTTAATTTTTAATAACTCCAGGAATAGTTTGCATCCCGAGGAGAAGTAACTACAAGAATAATAAAACCTCAATGACCTCATTACAAATGAGCTGTGGCTCTTGACTTTTAGCAGAACGCAAACCAGATTCTTGGAGCTGAAATACAGCTGAATGGTGTAACATTAGAACATGTTGACCATTTCTGCTCCCTTGGCAGTTACCTCTCCACCAAAGTCAACATTGACACTGAAATACAATACCGCCTGAGCTCTGCGAGTGCAGCATTTTCTGAATGAAGCAGAGAGTGTTTGAGGGCTGGGACATCCATAGGGATACCAAGGTGCTTGTTTATAATGCTATTGTCCTCCCAACCCTGCCATACGACTGCAAGACGTGGACTATCTACAGACATCATATGCAACTCCTGGTCAACATCAAGTACAATAGCAGAAGGATTAGGAATACAGATCTGAGGATTGGGAACGCCAGCCTCCCACCCTGCCCTTTCTACCTGCAGCTAATGAGACGTGGACTATCTACAGACTTCACATGCAACTCCTAGAATGATTCCATCAGTGTTGCCTCTGAAAAATCCTGCAAATCTCTTGGGAAGACAGGCAGATAAATGTCAGCATGCTGGAAGAAGCAAAGGCCACCAGCATTGAAGCAATGGTCCTCTGCCATCAACTCCGCTGGACGAGGCACGTTATCTGGTTGCTCTACTCTGAACTCAAGAATGGCAAACGGTATGTTGGTGGGCAGGAAAAGAGATTGAAAGATGGGCTCAAAGCCATATTCCCTTTCTCCCTCGCTTCCTCCTCCTTTCCTTTTTCTCTTTCCTTCTTTCCTCTCTCCTTTTTTTCCCCTTTCTTCCTCCTTTTCCTTTCTAACTTCCTCTCTCCCTCTATCTTTCCTTTCTTTCCCTCTCTTTCTTCCTTCCTTCCTCTCTCCCTCCTCTCCTTCTTTCTTCTCTATCTCTCTTTCCTCCCTTCCTCTCTCCTTTTCCTTTCCTTCCTCCTTTTCCTCCCTCCCTCCCTCCCTCTATATTACCTTTCTTTCCTTATCTTTCTTTCTTCCCTTCCTTCCTTTCTCCCTCCCCTCCTTCTTTCCTCTCTATCTCTCTTTCCTCCCTTCCTCTCTCTTTTTCCTTTCCTTCCTTCCTCCCTCCCTCCCTCCCTCCCTCCCTCCCTCATCTTTCCTTTCTTTCCCTCTCTTTCTTTCTTTCTTTCTTTCTTTCTTTCTTCCCTTCCTTCCACTCTCCCTCTCCTCCCTCTTTCCTCTCTATCTCTCTTTCCTCCCTTCCTCTCTCCTTTTCCTTTCCTTCTTCCTTTTCCTCCCTCCCTTCCTCCCTCTATCTTTTCTTTCCTTATCTTTCTTTCTTCCCTTCCTTCCATTCTCCCTGCCCTCCTTCTTTCCTCTCTATCTCTCTTTCCTCCCTTCCTCTCTTTTTCCTTTCCTTCCTCCCTTTCCTCCCTTCCTCTATCTTTCCTTCCTTTCCCTCTCTTTCTTTCTTCCCTTTCTTCCCTTCTCCCTCCTTTCCTCCTTTCCTCTCTATCTCTCTTTCCTCCCTTCCTCTCTCCTTTTCCTTCTTTTCTTTCTTTTTTTCCTTCCTCCCTTCCTCCCTTCCTTCCCCTCTCTCTTTCCCTCTCTCCCTCCCTCTCTGTCATTTGTTCTCCTTCTGCTTTTCACACTTTCTGTGCTGTCCCATCAATCCGCATTAATTTTTGGCACAACAACAACAAAAGCAAGTGGAGAGAGGAAAGAATGCACAAAGGTGGTGGCAAGAGTGGCGAGTCTAAACTTTAGGGTGGTGAGCAAGATCCAGCTCATGGGCCATAGTTTGAGGGCTCTTCTCTCTATTTATGGTCCACACTAAAATATAATGCAGTTCCAAATCGCATCGTATGGCAGTATAAATGAGGTCTTTGCTTTCCCCTGAGGCTGGGAAAGTGGGATTTGTCCAAGGTCACCAAAGGGGTTTTATGGCTAAGCGGGAATTCGAACCCTGATCTCCAGAGTTGTAGTCAATACTAAAATCACAAAGCTGCCACTTCAAACTCACGCAGTTGGCCCTCCTCTTGACCTTTCACAAATGAAACATTCATTCTTGCAAAATGCCTGAGCTATTCTCATAATGTGGCTAACTTTTTTTTAAAGTCATTTTATTATAATGACACCGCGAGGATGGCACTTTGATGATCCTACAAAGTTATTTTGTTCCAAATGGAAATCATGAAGGAAATTGATTTTTATCTCTTACGTCTGAAGACACCGAAGAGCTTCAAATGCACATCTCTGTGGGGACTTTTTTTTCAAAAATATAAAAGTAATATTATGAAGTATTGATTACTCATGCATGGGATTGCCAAAATAGGGATTTTTGTACTGACACATGCTAGTAAGAGCTACTAAATTATGTTTATGCGAAACCTTTGAAACAAAGACAGAAGGAACGACTGGGAGAAGGAAAGCGCAAAGAAAGGGTAACCTGGAGGTTTTCATAATTCAGCAGCAGTCAATATCGGATCAATGGGGTGCCTTTGCACATTCCAAAATCTCTTTCGCTGTCAACAAAAGAGAGCTGAAGCAAAGGACAACCATCTTTCATTTAATTGGAATCCAATTTTAGAAATAACAAGGCAATTCAGTCAACGGCGTTGATGGGAACGCAAGCACAATGAACGCACGAGAAAAGTAAACCGGCAGGCAGGTAGGTAGAAAGATTGCAGGCAGATGATAGACAAATGTGTACATGTGTTTTATGCACATACAAAATGAGCGCAATCCTTTGCAATGTTTATTGATGTAAAAAGCTAGTTTTGTTTCTCCAAAATCGGCACAAAGAGAGGCAAACTGAGCCTGGCTCCCCATAAATAAATACATAAGATAGTGGGAACGTCACCCAAACTCTATTATCCTCTATCTATATTGTTTTGGTCTTGTTTGGGCTAGGAGTGGGGAGCCCAATAATGTTCAACGAGAGCTATACTGAGACGAGTGGGTTTCTTTTGCTCCTGATCTCTGACTCCTATTTTAACCCAGGTCTGCACAACAGATAAGTGTGTGCTTTCCCCTTCACCACCCTTCCCTTATCTTTTAATTAAATCAGAAAGCAATATGCATGGTACATGTGCGCATCCAGCATTGTTACCACTCTGGACGTTGCATGGAGGGCAGTGCGGAAGATAGCGATTGGCCCAAATATGGGAAAGGAGATAAGAAGAATGGGATGGGACCCAAACCCTTTGGCTCAAATGCTCTCCTCCCAAACCCACCTCTTGGCCCATGGAAATAAATGAGATTGTAGGCACATCTATGATTTCACAACCATAGCGGTGTTTGCTCTGTGTTTTTTCCATGGACCAGCATTTCCCTTCCCTACCACTAATGATTGACGTTCAGCATCCGGGAGCATTTCAGACCAGCAGAAAAGTTCGCATCTGATTCAGTGTGAATCTCTGTTACTTGGACACACCTGATTTCAGAACTGGTGACTCTGGATTGCTTCCATTTCTGATTTGAATTGCACTATATCTCTCCTGTGGCCAGGAAATCAGAAGACGCTTACTTCTTGGGAGGAGAGCAATGTCCAGTCTCGATAAAATAGTAAAGAGTAGAGACATCACACTGGCAACAAAGATCCATTGCCTAGTCAAAGCCATGGTCTTCCCTGTAGCAACCTACGGATGTGAGAGCTGGACCTTCGGGAAGGTGGAGCGAAGGAAGAGAGATGCTTTTGAGCTGTGGTGTTGGAGGAAAGTTCTGAGAGTGCCTTGGACTGCGAGAAGATCCAACCAGTCCATCCTCCAGGAAATAAAGCCCAACTGCTCACTGGAGGGAAGGGAACTAGAGACAAAGTTGAAGTCCTTTGGCCACATCATGAGGAGACAGGAAAGCCTAGAGAAGACAATGATGCTGGGGAAAGTGGAAGGCAAAAGGAAGAGGGGCCGACCAAGGGCAAGATGGATGGATGGCATCCTTGAAGTGACTGGACTGACCTTGAAGGAGCTGGGGGTGGTGACGGCCGACAGGGAGCTCTGGCGTGGGCTGGTCCATGAGGTCACAAAGAGTCGGAGATGACTGAACGAATGAACAACATATCTCTTAGACCAATGTTTCTCAACCTGAAGGTCAGGACCCCTGGGCGGGTCGCAAGGGGGTTTCAGAGGGGTCGCCAAAGATCATCGGAAAAAACTTCTCTTTCTACTGAACACAGCAGCAAGAATATGCTATGCGAAACTGTGGAAAAAAGAAGATATACCAGAAATTAGTGATTGGACAGAAAAAATGATAGATATTAAATATATGGACAGGTTAACATACCTAATAACAAAAAAATAAAGGGACCCCAATAAAAGAGACCGATTGGACAAAAGTAATAAATTATTTGAAAGAAAAAAATGGACAAATAATAATATGAAAGGAAGAGAAAACAAGAAAGAAGAAAAGGATAAGAAAAAAGAATGAAGAGGAAAAACCACCGGAAAGATACTCAGGAAGTCAACAAAGGAGAAACATAACACTCTGCTCCTACTTTCTATCTTTCTTTCTTTCTTTCTTTTTCTTTCTTTCTTTTTCTTTCTTTCTTTTATCACTTTTTCCTTTATTTTCTCACTACTCTATATCTGCACAAAATTTTTTTTTCTCAATAATTAAAAAAAAGAAAAAGAAAACCCATATTCATTTATTATTTATTTTATTTACAGTATTTATATTCCGCCCTTCTCACCCTGCAGGGGACTCAGGGCATATTACAATGTACACGGCAAACATTCAATGCCATAGACACACAACATATATAGACAGACACACAAAGTCTACTTAACTTTCCAGCTTTTTGTTGCTTCACTGACCATTTGTGACACTGATGAAGTACTTCCTTGTTCTTTGCATGCTTGCTGGACATTTTTATGGCATTGTAAATTAGTTAAATTAGCCTCCCCGCATATGCGGTACCTAAATTTCCTACTTGACAGATGCAACTGTCTTTCATCTGGTTGCAAAGGTTGACAGCAAGCTACACAAATTGGTCGGAAGCTCATTCCGCCCTGGGCTGGCTTTGAACTCATGACCTTTTGGTCAGTAGTGATCTTAATGCGTGCCACAGTCCCGAATCCCTTTG
Source organism: Anolis sagrei (assembly GCF_037176765.1). Classification (NCBI taxonomy): domain Eukaryota; kingdom Metazoa; phylum Chordata; class Lepidosauria; order Squamata; family Anolidae; genus Anolis; species Anolis sagrei. The sequence goes on from NC_090028.1 coordinate 39,106,722, forward strand.
GAAGAGAAAGCTGAAGATATCTCTGCCTATTTTTCTCTTCAATATGAAACAGATGGTAAATTCTCCCACCAAAAGCCCTCCTCTGCTGTGATTGGCTGGCCTCTCAGCCAAGGGGTGGGCTGTTTCAGAGACTCCAAGTGGGGAGGGGAGAGCAGGCATGCTCCCCTGAAAATCATTGCCAATTCCTCTCAAATTCTTCAAGTATTTTCTGTTAGTCATGGGGGTTCTGTGTGGGAAGTTTGGCACAATTCTATCATTGGTGGGGTTCAATGGGATCTTTTATTGTAGGTGAACTATAAATCTCAGCAACTACAACTCCCAAATGTCAAGCTCTATTTTCTCCAAACTCCATCAGTGTTCACATTTTGGCATATTCAGTATGAGTGTCAAGTTTGGTCAAGATCCATCATTGTTTGAGTCCTCAGTACTCTCTGGATGTAGGTGAACTACAACTCTCAAACTCAAGGTCAATGCCCACCAAACCCTTCCAGCATTTTCTGTTGGTCATGGGAATTCTGTGTGCCATGTTTGGTTCAAGTCCATCATTGGTGGAGTTCAGAATGCTTTTTGATTGTAGGTGAACTATAAATCCCAGCAACTAAAGCTCCCAAATGACAAAATCAATCCCTCCCCCCAACCTCACCAGTGTTCAAATTGGGGCGTATCGGGTATTTGTGCCAAATTTAGTCTGTGAATGAAAATACATCCTCCATATCAAATATTTACATTATAATTCATAACAGGAGCAAAATTACAGTTAGGAAGTAGCAACGAAAATAATGTTATGGCTGGGGGTCACCACAACATGAGGGACTCTATTAAGGGGTCGCAGCATTCGGAAAGTTGAGAAACACTGTCTTAGACCAAAATAGGGAAACATTACCTTTCTGTAAAGATACAGAATGGGGGACGATGAAGCCTGGCTCGAGAGCAGTACGTGTGAAAAAGATCTTGGAGTCCTCGTGGACAACAAGTTAAACTTGAGCCAACAATGTGATGTGGCGTCAAAAAAGGCCAATGGGATTTTGGCCTGCATCCAGAGGAGCCTAGTGTCTAGATCTAGGGAAGTCATGCTCCCCATGCTCTATTCCACTTTGGTTAGACCACACCTGGAATATTGTGTCTAATTCTGGGCACCACAATTGAAGATAGATATTGACAAGTTTGAATGTGTCCAGAGGAGGGCGACTAAAATGATCAAGGGTCTGGAGAACAAGCCCTATGAGGAGCGGCTTAAGGAGCTGGGCATGTTTAGCCTGAAGAAGAGAAGGCTGAGAGGAGATATGATAGCCATGTATAAATTCATGAGAGGAAGCCACAGGGAGGAGGGAGCAAGCTTCCTTTCTGCTTCCCTGGAGATTAGGATGCGGAGCAATGGCTTCAAACTAAAGGAGATTCCATCTGAACATGAAGAAGAACTTCCTGACTGTGAGATCCGTTCAGCAGTGGAACTCTCTGCCCTGGAGTGTGGTGGAGGCTCCTTCTTTGGAAGCTTTTAAACAGAGGCTGGATGGCCATCTGTCAGGGGTGATTTGAATGCAATATTCCTGCTTCCTGGCAGAATGGGGTTGGACTGGATGGCCCAGGAGGTCTCTTCCAACTCTTTGATTCTATATGTTTGTTTGTTTGTTTTTTTACTTTGGCTTCCATAAACTCTTTCCATCAGTCATGCTGAATGTGACTGATACTTCATGCAATTTCAAACATCTGGAGGGACAAAGGTTCCACGTTCCCCTCTTACACAGATTTTGTATGATGTTGTGAAGATCTGAGAGCCAAAAAGCAGTTATGTTAATTAAAGAGGAAGGAACAAGAAATGAATAATAAAGTTTACTTCAATCATAAACTCTTTAAGAGCCCCTATAATTCACCTCCCTGAATTTGATGCCTTCCAGATGTGTTGGAGTACAAACATTATCTACCATCAGAATAGTCGTCGGAATATTTGGAGCTGCAGTTTAACACACTCGGAGGGTGTTGGCCGGGAAAATATTCTTTAGTTACCAGAGGGAATTATGAAGCCTTGGACTGCAACTGCATTTCTAATTTATTACTCATATTTATTATTTATTATATTTATACATTACTTACATATATTATTTCTTATATTTGCATTGGAGCCCCCGGTGGTGTAGTGCATTAAAGCACTGAGCTGCTGAACTTGCTGATTGAAAGGTTGCAGGTTCAAATCCGGGGAGCAGTGTGAGCTCCTGCTGTTAGCCCCAGCTTCTGCCAAGATAGCAGTTCAAAAACATGCAAATGTCAGTAGATTAATACCACTCCAGTGGGAAGGTAATTGCGCTCCAGCAGTCATGCCGGCCACATAACCTTGGAGGTGTCTATAGACAATGCCAACTCTTTAGCTTAGAAATGGAGATGAACACCAGCCCCCAGAATTGAACACGACTGAACTTAATGTCAGTTGAAAACCTTTACCTTTATCTATATTTGTATACTGTTATTTCTCCAGTGTGTTGCACTCCAGGACAAGAAAAAGCCCTCTGACTTTAAACACCACACCATTGGATGGAAAACAATCCTTTTATTGAAGATAATTAAAAAGCAATAAGGTAAAAAAAAACACTTTAAAGAAATAGGTAAATCTAATTAGGTAGGAAGATAAGCAGGAACAAAGTATCCCATTGTGATAGTCCAGCAAAGTCCATAAAACAAAGGCAAAACTTCCCAAATAAAATGCAAAGAATCAGGAAACATGAACCCAAGGAATGCATATAGAGCATAAAATCCAAGGATCAAAACCATGAAACAAAGTCACTTAAAACATGAATTTCCCAAGCAAATCTTCCATGAACAAGATGATTCCAAATGATGCTTCATCTGACTACATATCCTGTACTTGGAACTTTTATCTCCTTGTTAGCTAAGTCTCTAGTATTCAGAAATTGGTTTAGTTTTAACTGAGAATTTCTTATCTTTTTCTCTTGGAGTTGGCAGACTGCTGAAGCCACTGTTCGGCTCTCCTGTTTTGACTAATGTCCTCTATTTGCTCATTATCTATTTGCTCATTAATTTCTGCAGCTGGGCCAGATGCCAAGCTGATTTCATGTTCCCTATCATGGGAACTCTCTGGTAGCAATTCAGAAAGCACACCATCATCTCCACACTCCTCAGGGACATTCTCATGGGAAACTACACTTTGAACAGGGATCTTCTGGTCATTATCTGCATCAAAATCATTGACCAAACCATTGCCATCTTGTAACTCCTTGACATCACTCTCCACATTCAAAGCACCCTGATCCTGGAACACAATCACAGGCTGAGCTCCAACACAGTGAGCTCAATGCAACAGAAAAGGCTATCCTCCCTCCCTTCATCATCACAACAACTCTGCAAGGCAGAAACAGAATAAATTCTGGGGATGATGGTGGGTCATCAACATCCCTCCTCTCTTTCAGAAGGAAGTTAAAGACCTGGATATGAGACCAGGCCTTCGGGTAAGCTGGCAGATGGATAAAAGACAATGACGACCAGAGTAGGAAAGGACAATGACAATGCTGGATGGACTATGGATTTATGAATTGGCGAACATTGACCACAAGATGATTTTATTGCTGCTATTGTATTAATTGGATTGTTTTTAACTAGTTATAACTGTTGACGCTATATAGTAATTTGTATATTGTATTTTGTGAATTGTTGGGCATTGAATTGTGCCTTTTGAAAGCTGCCCTGAGTCCCCCCTTGGGGGTTGAGAAGGGCGGGGTAGAGGCACCCCAAATAAATAAATAAATAAATAAATAAATAAATAAATGACCTAAGGTCAGCAAGTGTCATATGTTACATAGTTGATGGTGGTTGGTGGTGGTAGACCTGGCAGTTGGTGATGGAAGGGTTAATATTAGGGCTGGGCAGTTTCGTTTCGTTAATTCGTAATTCATTAAAAAATTGTTATTTTTTTTATAACGAAGCGATAACGAACCATTCTGGAGCAACTTAAAAACGAAATGAATTTTTCAATTCGTTTCGTAAATGCTTCGGATTTCGTTTTGTATTCATTTCGTTATCGGTTTGATGTCGTTTCGTTATTATTTCCGCATGTCTGGGGCAAGTTTTATAGTTGTTTTTTGTTTAATTAGTGAAAAAAAATTATAATATCACACCAACAGTCAACAACAGAGGGAGAGGGAAGCTTCAGAAGTTCCCCCTGTCCCATTTGGAGGTTTTTTAGCGTATTGCGCGGTCGCGTCCGCCATTAACGAATCGATTCGTTATTGTTTCGTTATTGTTTCGTTAATGTTTTGTAATTTTTTTTAACATTTACGAAATTTCGTAAATATCGAACTTTTTTAAAGACAAATTTGGGAATTCTTTTAAATATCGAAACGCAAAAAACCCCAAAAAAAACGAATCGATTTTAGAAACAAATTTTTCCGTTGTTACCCAGGCCTAGTTAATATAAGTCTTGGTTCTAAAGGGCTGAGTAGTTTGTAAGTAACAGTTTACAAGAAAAAGCAATTAAGGGTGGAGGTGTGCAGGAGATGGGTTGCACCTGGGTGTTACTCGATTCAAGGAGCTAACTTTTAGATTTATCTTTGGGAGAAAAGTATCTGTTGCATTTTTGTGGTGGTTGCTGCTGGTTTTTTACCCCAGATCTGTTGGATTTTTGGTATCCTGACCTGTCTCCTGTAATCCTGGAACCTTGAACCTTTGGACTGGCTTTTGACTACGGTATAGACTCTTGATCCCTGGACTCTGTTATTGAACTCTCGGCGTTTGACCATTGGACTGGACCCTTTTGACTACGAAGTTATTTTTGCTATCCATTTTTGGTTATTCTGTAGCTGCAAGCAAGTAAAGTGCTGTTTTAATTAAACTGTTTGATAAAACTGGGAGTTTTGATTCATCTCTATCTAAAATAAGGTAGAGCCCTGGCAACGTGACAGCAAGTGATAGGCCTGGGTAACAACGGAAAAAATTGTTTCTAAAATCGATTCGTTTTTTGGGGGTTTTTGCGTTTCGTTATTTAAAATAATTACAAAATTTTCCTTTTAAAAAGTTCGATATTTACAAAATTTCGTAAATGTGAAAAAATTTACAAAACATTAACGAATTGATTTCCGAAACAATAACGAATCGATTCGTTAATGGCGGACGCGACCGCGAAATATGCTTAAAAACCTCCAAAAACTTCTGAAGCTTCCCTCTCCCTCTGTTGTTGACTGTTGGTGTGATATTATAATTTTTTTTCACTAATTAAACAAAAAACTTGCCCCAGACATGCGGAAATAATAACGAAATGACCTCAGAACAATAACGAAACGAATACAATAATGAAATACGAAGCATTTACAAAACGTGTTTAAACATTCGTTTTTTAAAAAAAATTGCTCCAGAATGGTTCGTTATCGTTTTGTAATTTAAAAAATTAACGAATTATTAACGAATTATGAATTAACGAAACAAAACTGCCCAGCCCTAGCAAGTGAGATTCCATCTTTCAGCTTCTGTCTTTCCCACTCTGCAGAGTGAACGGGAGGAATCTCAGGGTGAAATTGTTGCCAGAAAAAATCTCTTTCTCAATGCTAAATGTATCATATGTGATGAGATAGTCCTGATCCAGCAATTCTAGGGCCCTTTCGCCCTAAAACATATACCACTATTATTCCATTTTAAGTTCCACTTTAAGCGCCACAGTAGAGAATATTCTGAGAAAACTCTACAAAGTCGCCTTCTCTAAGAGCAGCTGGGTGGAGAAGATAAGAAAGTCAAAGAAATTCTCTAAACTGACTGAGAAACTTTGATTCAGCGCTGTACTGTAGAACCGAATGCTCTAATACTTAGAAGATAGATCTTTGGCTGCATTGTTGCCATTTTGCCATTTCCCCATAAAAGCAAAGGCTTCTTTGTCATTGCGATATTTCATAACCTTCAAGAGTCACGAAAGGAAATGCACAACGCACCCCGCCCTGTCCCACCTGCCAAGACACAAACTCCCCACCTCACTGCCTTGTTAAATCTGTCTTCCCTTGTAGTTAATCGGTCCAAATCCAAACACAGAGAAAATCCCGATACAGACTGATAGCACGAAGGATTAAAAACAAAAGTCTTTTCAAGATTAGAAGTTCCTCTGGCCATAATTATGTTTCTGATTTCAACGGATAACTACCTTGGCAAGGAGAACAACCCCTGGAATGTAATATTACAAATCAGAAAGCGTTTGCAAGCCTGTGAAATGTTCACACGGCCGAAATAAAAGCAATACAATTTTCGGGAAACGACTTCCAACATTCTAAGCGATCTGTATATTTTTCAAATAAGGCTTCTCATCAAATGCCAATCTGTTTTGAAAGTGTTGAGGCAGTTTTACAAGTTTGTCTTGAAGCAGGGTCACTTCTGCCACGAGGAAAGATGAGGCAACCACGTGTCAATTTTTCACCGAAAAAGTCCCAAACTACAAAAGTTCTCATCAGTCCAAGGTTCTTTTCATAAGTTTTTCTTGACACTACAAAAATGGGTTTTGATCATTGTTGGAATATGTTTTTTACTATTCTTTCCATTTCTACTCTTCAATGCTGAACCATTTCGGGTTTTTTAGATCTACACTTTTAATTATCTTAAATTAAAAGGATTTCTTTTCCTTTTAAATAACACAATTGGGGAAGAAATTGATCACAAAATGATGCTACCCCTCTATTCTGCTCTGGTTAGACCACACCTGGAATATTGTGTCCAATTCTGGGCACCACAATTCAAGAGAGATATTGACAAGCTGGAATGTGTCCAGAGAAGGGCGACTAAAATGATCAAGGGTCTGGAGAACAAGCCCTATGAGGAGTGGCTTAAGGAGCTGGGCATGTTTAGCCTGAAGAAGAGAAGGCTGAGAGGAGATATGATAGCCATGTATAAATATGTGAGAGGAAGCCACAGGGAGGAGGGAACAAGCTTGTTTTCTGCTTCCTTGGAGACTAGGACGCGGAACAATGGCTTCAAACTACAAGAAAGGAGATTCCATCTGAACATGAGGAAGAACTTCCTGACTGTGAGAGCCATTCAGCATTGGAACTCTCTGCCCTGGAGTGGGGTGGAGGCTCCTTCTTTGGAAGCTTTTAAACAGGGGCTGGATGGCCATCTGTCAGGGGTGCTTTGAATGCAATATTCCTGCTTCTTGGCAGGGGGTTGGACCGGATGGCCCATGAGGTCTCTTCCAACTCTTTGATTCTATGATTCTATGCTCCAGGAAAGCTTAGAGAAGATAATTATGCTGGGGAAAATGGAAGGAAAAAGGAAGAGGGGCCAACCAAGGGCAAGATGGATGGATGGTGTGATTAATTGTCTACCTTTTAGGCCAGGGAAAGCTCAGGAAGTAGGCCCAAATACTTCGGCAGCCATTTTATGAGATGGTGCAAGGAGGCAGCCATCTTAGAGTTCCCATTTCCTAGAGGGGACGGAGCTTAGGAGCAGCCTGGAGGGAAATGTGGAGAGACTTTGTGATTGGCTGGAAGAAAGTGGGCGGAGCTTATCCAGAGTGGAGAAAAAATGCCTGTAAGGGTGCATTTTAAAATCTGACAGCTCAGTCAGGGTCTGGTTTTTGAAGAGTGGAATCAGGGTTTGTGTGGTGAAGAAGAGAGTTGGGTTTTGGGAGTGTTAGGAGAAGAGAAGTCAGAGAAGCCAAAAGTTTGTCAATTAGTAAAGAATGATAGCTATTACATAGAATAGCTGGTATAGAGAATACACAGATCCAAGGGAAAGTACTGTCTGTGGTTTTTTGGATTTCTAGTCAGAGGGTAGTCTGCTAGTTTCCTGAGGGAGTGAAGAGTTGTTTTTGGAACCAAGCATTGAACTGTTCTTAAAGTAACCATACGCTCCAACTCATTATTGCAACCTTTAAGCTTAAGTGACTGTACTGTTGAAGTTCTCACAAATAAACAACTTTGTTCTTTGTTAAACAACAACTGCCTCAAGAGTGCCTCTATGTGAAATAGTTCCATAGTAATTTAAGGGAACAGAGTCTTAAGATTGGTGGCAGCGTTTATTTACAAGGAATCTCAGTGTTATTTACCTCAGAGTTCTGAGCCCTGAGTGCGAATCCAGCACAATTCAGCTTACTTAAAACCTCTTGCCAAACTAGAAGCTAAACATTCCTTTTAAGTGGGGTGGTAGCCAGTGATCACAGAACATTACCTCAGAAAATAGTGGGTTGGTGGCAAAGTTTCAGCAGTCTCCAAATACTTAATTGAATTTAAATAATAATCCTTTACAATTGGTGATACAGCGGTGGGATCACCAAAGGAAAGGTTTTCCTGCCAGAAGAGCATTTGAGTTGGCTTTTAATTAAATTAATAAATCCTCCCAATGCTTTACAGATGGCATCCTTGAAGTGACTGGATTGACCTTGAAGGAGCTGGGGGTGGTGATGGCCGACAGTGAGCTCTGGCGTGGGCTGGTCCATGAGGTCACAAAGAGTCAGAAACGACTGAACAAGTGAACAACAACAACAAGACCACAAAATGCAGAAACCCAATGAGAAGAGCACAAAGATTTTTTTCCACCCAAAACATATTATTGCTCAGCAGAGACAAAACTTGTAGAGTTCCATGTTCTGGAAAAAGAAAGCTTCAAGCCAGATCTGGCAGTCAAGATGGTCAAAGGTCTGCAAACAAATCCTTTATGAGGACTGAAGACTGAGAGGTGATGTGTGTGCTGTCACACGTTGGGCCTGTGAAAGAGTCTGTAGACAGGACGTGTTTTCTGAATGCCCAATGGAATGCCGGGGGTGCCTCGGCTGAGAGGCCTTTCAGATTTCCCCACACAAAGTTCTTTTAAAGACTTAGAAAGTTCAACAAAGTTTTTATTGTTGCTTAAATCTTCAATAAATCAAACAAATACTTCAAGGCTTTGAATCAACTGGTGGCTTGCTTAAATCTTGTCCACAAGGGACAGGCAACTTTCTTCATAAACTGTTTCTTCCTTCTACAAGGGAAATCCTTCACCTCTCCCTGGGCAATCTGGCTTAAGCTCTGCTGGCGTGGGCCCCTACTCATGGTCCAAATTGTTTTATGGCTGCGGCGAGTGGTCCTTACCAAACAGAGTCCTTTAGTAGATTTCCAGGAGGAAAGAAGGCTTTTGATTCCCAGTGAAGGCTGGCTGTAAACCGTGGAGCTGTATCTCTCCAGCAAAGAGCTGGCTGTAGAGCTGTGGGACTAAATTCCTCAACAAAGGCTATGCTGTAGTTCTCTGTAGAGCTGTGGGACTGGATCCTCCCAGCAAAGCTGTAAAAGATGAAGTTTTGTACAGGTGGAACTGATTCACGTCCCGTACGAAAGGCTTCTCTGTGTGAACTGAACCAGAGGTTCCCCTTTTCCCTCCTAAACCCAGAAAAAGGGGTGGAAATAAAGAACATAATGATATTGTCGAAGGCTTTCATGGCTGGAATCACTAGGTTCTTGTAGGTTTTTTCGGGCTATAGGGCCATGTTCTAGAGGCATTTCTCCTGACGTTTCGCCTGCATCTATGGCAAGCATCCTCAGAGGTAGTGAGGTCCTCAGCATCCTCAGAGGTAGACCTCACTACCTCTGAGGATGCTTGCCATAGATGCAGGCAAAACGTCAGGAAAAATGCCCCTAGAACATGGCCCTATAGCCCGAAAAAAATCTACAAGAACCTAACATAATGATAATTGATGGGTCATTGGCCCTATGATTGCAAACCAAGGGAAGCCACCTTATTGCAAAATGCATGGAACTTTGGAATACATGCAAACACTCAATAGAAAGGAAAAGAAGTTGGAGCTCCTGGTACAGCCGTACCAACACAATGTGAGAACTCCTTTTAAATATCTGAAGGGGAGTTATGGGCCAGATAAGGGTCTTCATGCGAGTCCTTTATTCTTAGCTGCCTACCTGGCCCACATCATTAGACAGTGACACTCTGGGGTCAGATGTGCTCCAAAGCACATCTTACTGACAGAAGCATGACAGTTGTTAAAATAATATACCCTCAGTATGCTCAGAAGAGCACCCATCAATATCCACAGGTTATAAAGGGAACTCAGATAGTATGAGCAGTTTTTTTAAAAAAAAGCAACATGGCAATAATAAGGTTGTGTGTTCTCAGTATCCTGCTGCCTTCTTGGAAAGAGAAATGGCTTTAACAAAAACAAATAAGATGAATTTTTAAAAGGCTGCAGAACTATGGCTTCTCATCCTTGATGATCTCTATTAAACAAAAGGGCAGCTCTTGGAGACTGAAGTCTCACAGGAGAGACAAGGAGGTGGATCAGAGTCAGACTGGGTGACGTATTGTCCGATATTTCACAAACCAAAATGGGGATGTCTCCATTTTCACGCCAAAGGATATTGCTTCAGCGGCTGTCAAAAAGTCCTATATTCAATACATATTTTTAAGAGCAACCTATCTAAAATTACACTGAATTCAGCTAGAAATGAGCAGTGGATCCCACAATATCATCTAACTTGTGCTCTGTTATGGATGAGGTCACTAGGCTTGGGTAAGTTCGTTCAGAAGCTTCTAAAATCGTAATTAATTCGGATTAAATTTAACTAATTTACGATGCCATAAAACCTTCCAGCAGCATGTGTAAGAATGAGGAAGTACTCCAAGTACTCTAACGATAATGTGGATTACCTGCTTTGAAAATCTGAATTATATGGCAGTGTAGATCTAGCCTAAGTTTAACTATACTCAACTAGGGATAACAGAGAACCATGTTAATAAAATAATATGTCCTCTCCCAGTACCGAACCTGACAGAAGCACCATTCACCCACGATCTAATTGTCAGCAGAATAGATCTCTTTCTCTTCTGTGAAATGGGTTGGTGCAGAAATGATGAGTGTGGTGATAGGATCAGAACTGTGACTATTTATTTATTTATGTACTTATTTACAGTATTTATATTCCGCCCTTCTCACCCTGTAGGGGACTCAGGGTGGATTACAGTGCACATATACATGGCAAACATTCAATGCCTTTTAGACATACAACATATATAGACAGACATAGAGGCAATCCAACAGTCCAGCATTTCCGACTTAATAAGGGTATGCTTGGTTCTAGCCACAGGGGGAGCTGCTGCCTCACCGTCCACTTGTGACACCAAGTCCTTTGATGGAGTACTTCCTCATTCTTCTGCATGCTGCTGGAAGGTTTTATGGCATCGTAAATTAGTTAAATTAGCCTCCCTGCATAAAGCAGTACCTAAATTTCCTACTTGACAGATGCAACTGTCTTTCGGGCTGCATAGGTTGACAGCAAGCTAGACTATTAATGGTCAGGAGATTACTCCGACCCGGGATGGCTTCGAACTCACGACTTCTCAGGCAGTAGTGATTTAATGCAGCTGGCTACTAACTAGCTGCGCCACAGCCCAGTTTCGTATCTATGACTAAGTAGTAGTCATGGATTGAGGAAACCTAAGTACTGGTTTCATATTCACGACTGATACTACGTCGTCATGGCTGCGACACTGTTGACATGGCTATGACACCCTCAGCTAGAATCTACTTCACTGGCCATCAGCTGCAGGAAGAGAAAGGATACTTATTCTTTCAGAGTGTGGGTGAATGACATTTTCATCAAGATTGAGGGGTGAGGTGTTCAGACTAGGAGAAGTTACTTAGTAAAATAATTAAGTAGCTAATACAACTTATTTATTTATTTATTTACAGTATTTATATCCTTCCCTTCTCACCCCGCAGGAGACTCAGGGTGGATTACAATATACATATACATGGCAAACATTCAATGCCATAGACACACAACATATTTAGACAGATACATAGAGCAGTGGTTCTCAACCTGGGGGTTGGGACCCCTGTGGGGGTCGCAAGGGGGTGTCATAGGGTCGCCAAAGACCATCAGAAAACATAGTATTTTCTGTTGGTCATGGGGGTTCTGTGTGGAAAATTTGGTCCAGTTCTATCGTTGGTGGGGTTCAGAATGCTATTTTATTGTTGGTAAACTATAAATCCCAACAACTACAACTCTCAAATGGCAAGGTCTATTTTCTCCAAACTCTACTAGTGTTCACATTTGGGCATATTGAATATCTGTGCCAAGTTTGATACAGATCCATCATTGCTTGAGTCCACAGTGTTCTCTGGATGTAGGTGAACTACAACTCCAAAAACTCAAGGTCAGTGTCCACCAGACCTTCCTAGTATTTTCTCTTGGTCATGGGAATTCTGTGTGCCAAGTTTGATTCATTTCCATCATTGGTGGGGTTCGGAAGGCTCTTTGATTTTAGGTGAACTATAAATCCCAGCAACTCCAGCATTACCAAATGACAAAATCAATCACCCCCAACCCCACCAATATTCAAATTTGGGGGTATTGGGTATTTGTGCCAAATTTGGTCCAGTGACTGAAAATACATCCTGCATATCAGATATTTACATTACGATTCATAACAGTAGCAAAATTACAGTTATGAAGTAGCAACGAAAATAACGTTATGGTTGGGGGTCACCACAACATGAGGGGTCACGGCATTAGGAAGGTTGAGAACCACTGACATAGAGGCTATTTAATAATCCAGCTTTCATGATGATATTCTGGCCACCAGGGGAGCTGTAGCTTCACTGCCTATTTGTGACACTAATGGAGTACTTCCTCATTCTTTGCACGCTCGCTGGAGATTTTATGGCATTGTAAATTAGTTAAATTAGCCTCCCCGCATAAGCGGTACCTAAATGTCCCACTTGACAGATGCAACTGTGTTTCAGGCTGCAAAGGTCGACAGCAAGCTACACAAATGGTCAGAAGATCACTCTGACTCAGGCTGGCTTCGAACTCATGACCTTTCGGTCAGTATTGATTTGAATGCAGCTGACTCCCAGCCAGAGGCGGCCCTAGGTAATTTTCAAAGGTAAGCAAACATTATTTTGGCGCCCCCCCCCCAACCAATCACTGAAAAATAAAAGGTAGAAGGTAGAGGTGAAAAGGCCCCCTGCTGGGATCTGCACGCATTATTCGCTGATATAACACATAGTCCTAGACACTTGGTAAGTGTCTGATGTGTGATCCAATACAGGTGTTAAGATGTGCCTGGTTGTTTCCTCTCTGCTGTTTTGCTGTTGTAATTTTAGAGTTTTTTAATACTGGTAGCCAGATTTTGTTCATTTTCATGGTTTCCTCCTTTCTGTTGAAACTGTCCACATGCTTCTTGTGGATTTCAATGGCTTCTCTGTGTAGTCTGACATGGTGGTTGTTGGAGTGGTCCAGCATTTCTGTGTTCTCAAATAATAAGCTGTGTCTTAACACCTCTCAACAAAACATTTTCCCAGGCTCAGCCAGGCCTTCAAATGCGAATAAAGGTGGTCAGCTGAAACATTCACACCTAGCTTCAGCAGAGAAGAGCTCTTTGCCCCACCCCAGTCATTCCACAGATAGATAAACCCATTTTCCTATTTCCAACAGACCTCACTACCTCTGAGGATGCTTGCCATAGATGCAGGCAAAACGTCAGGAAAAATGCCTCTGGAACATGGCCATATAGCCCGAAAAAACCCACTACAACCTAGTTATTCCAGCCATGAAAGCCTTAGACAAAACCTACAACAGCTTAATTAGTGTTGTTGCCTGGAGGCATCCTTTGTATCCACTGGCACTTGATTGGTTGCTGTCTGGAATTCCCCTGTTTTTGAGTGGAGTTTAAAGGAGATAATTTGGATTATATATGGCTGTGGAGAAGGGGTTTAATACAATCCCATTTGAAGCAGATAATCCGGATTGTAGATGGCAGTGTAGAAGGGTCTTAATATAATCCAGTTTGAAGAAGGTAATCTGCATTTTATATGGCTGTGGAGAAGGAGCTTAATATAATCCAGTTCAAAACAGATATTCTGGATTGTATATGGCCGTGTAGAGGGGTCTTAATATAATCCAGTCCAAAGCAGATAATCTGGATTTTATATAGCAGTGGAAATGGGTCTTAATATAATCCAGTTCAAATAAAATAATCCAGATTTTATATTGTAGTGCAGAAAGGTCTTAATACAATCCAGTTTGAAGAAGATAATCTGCATTTTATATGGCTGTGGAGAAGGGGCTTAAAACAATCCAGTCCAAAGCAGATAATCTGGATTGTATATAGCAATGTAGAATATGCTTAATATAATCCAGTCCAAAGCAAATAATCTGGATTTTATATTGCAATGGGAAAAGGTCTTAATATAATCCAGTTTAAAGAAGATAATCTGCATTTTATATGGCTGTGGAGAAGGGGTTTAATACAATCCAGTTCAAAACAGATATTCTGGATTGTATATGGCAATGTAGAATAATGTAGAAGCAGATAATCTGGATTTTATGGCAGTGGAGAAGGTTTTAATATAATCCGGTTTAAATCAAATGTAGGCTAAGTCATTTATTTGCCATATAAAATCCAGACTATCTGCTTTGAGCTGTTTTCTGTGGCAGTGCAGACTCATATCATCCAGTTCAAATCAGATATGTGGGTTGTATATGGCAGTGTGTAGACCCAGCCTTGGTGAGGGATGAGTGAGGGGGGATCAACCGGATCATAGTCGACCCTTCCCTTGAGAAACTTCCTTGGATCCTTTGGGCAGACACTGGAAGGTGAGAGGGGTGACCTAGAAAACAACAAGGGAGCCCTGCCAAGGAGGGAAGAAACCCAGCGAGAGGCAGGAGGACGAGGAGGCCAGCCTTGGCTCTCCTTTTTCTCGCTGCTGCCTTTTCTCTCTGGGGAAGAAACCTCCAGCGAGAAGAGGTGAAGGAGGCAGGGCAAAGAGGGGTGCAAAACAAAACAAACCCCAAACCTTGCCATAGAGTCCAATTCAAAGCAGCAAACCTTGATGTGCTGGAGTACTTTCTTTGGGGGCAAAGATGACTCCGTGTTCCTGGGGCTGGAACCCGAGGCTGCGAGAATGGAGAGGATGAAGCAGGAGGAGAAGGAAGGAAGGAGCCGGCATTTCCTCCTCCTGCTCCTCTTGCTGCTGCTTGTGCCATCACCGTCTTCTCTTCCTCCTCCTGCTGCTGCTACTGCAAAACCCCTCTTGCTGCTGCTTGGAGCCCAGATCGGATTGCAAATGTTGCAGGGCAAGAAAAAGAGGAAGTAGAAGAGGGCCCTATTGCTTCAGCCGCCCTTTCCCTTCTTTTTTCTGCCGTGGCTTTGGGACAACTTCCTGCCTGTTTGGCGAGTGGGCGCACAGGCGGAGCCACGTGAGAGGGGTTTGTTAATTAAAGGTGCCTTTCACGCGACCCGTTTGCGTGCCCATCCGCCAAACAGGCGGGAAGGCGCCCCACGACGAGGTCCATCTTGAAAAGCGCCTCCTGCCCACCCCGCGTCGGGCCCAGCAAGGCCGAGGGCTGTACGGCTCCCTTTCCCTCGGCGCCCAGGCAAGGGAAGGTGAGGCCTGACGAGTGGCCGATCCACGCAAATGCGGAATTCGCCTAATGGTTCAGCCGGCCCTGGTCGAGGGGCATTTACAGAGGCGCCCCTGCGCCCCAGGCCAAAAAAAAAAGTGTTCTGCGACCGCTTACTTCGCGTAATGGACGAGCCGCCCCTGCTCCCAGCTGGCTGTGCCACAATCTCGGTGCAAAAGACTCTAGCAATTCTTTTGAAGGCAGCAGAGAAGGTCAGCATCCTAGTAGTACTGGTGTCTAACTTTTTGCCATCACTCTATTTCTTCCCATTTGCAGTCTAATGCAGACCCTTCCTCTTTTGTGCACACAGACACACTGTATAATGGGGGCCTCGCCTCAATACAAATGTGCCTTGATAAAGCAAAATGAACAAAAAGAGGGGGAACCTCTCCTCTGTAATTACCACCCCATCCGCCCACCAGACTATTCACCCACACTCTTACAGATTGCTGAAAGGTCTGCTTGGCTGTTGTATGCTGTATTAAATTAAGTTAATTTACTCTGCAATAGTCTGCCTTCCACTAGTTTAATAGCCAGAGGGGTGGTTGTTCTTTTTCAATGCATGACTGTTCTAAAATAAGTTAGTAATTTAAGGAGATGTTCCAGCAGCTGTACTTGCGTGTGAAATGGCACAAAGTGTGCCACGTGATGCCTGAGCATCTCTGTGTGTCTATATTAGCTTCCTTTCAACTTAGACTCCCTAGATCAGCTTTTCTCACCTGGGGGCCAGGACCCCTGTGGGGGTCGCAAGGGGGAAGTCAGAGGGGTCGCAAAGACCATCAGAAAACACAGTATTTTCTAGGTTCTAGGAATTCCAACAGACCTCACTACCTCTGAGGATGCTTGCATGGATGCAGGCGAAACGTCAGGAGAAATGCCTCTAGAACATGGCCCTAGAGCCCGAGAAAACCCACAAGAACCTAGTGAATCCAGCCATGAAAGCTTTCGACAATACAGTTTTTTCTGTAGGTCATGGGGGCTCTTTGTGGGAAGTTTGGCCCAATTCTATCCTTGTTGGGGTTCAAGGGGCTCTTTGATTGAAGGTGAACTATAAATCCCAGCAACTACAACCCCCTAATATCAAGGTCTATTTTCTCCACAGTGTTCTTTGGATGTAGGTGAACTACAACTTCAAAACTCAACGTAAATGCCCACCAAACCCTTCCAGTATTTTCTGTTGGTTGTGAATATTTTCTGTTGGTCATGGGAGTTCTGTGTGCCAAGTTTGGTTCAATTCCATCATTGGTGGAGTTCAGAATTATCTTTATCGTAAGTTAACTATAAATACCAGCAACTACAGCTCCCAAATGCCAAGGTCTATCTTCCCCAAACCCCACCAGTGTCCCTATTTGGGCATATTGAGTATTCGTGCCAAGTTTGGTCCAGATGCATCAGTGCTCTCTGGATGTAGGTGAATTACAACTCCAAAACCCAAAGTCAATGCCCACCAAACCCTTCTTGTATTTTCTGTTGGTCATGGGAGCTCTGTGTGCCAAGTTTGGTTCAATTCCATCATTGGTGGGGTTCAGAATGCTCTTTATTGTAGGCTAACTATAAATCCCAGCAACTACAACTCTCAAATGGCAAAACCAATCCTCTTCCCACTCCAGCAGTATACAAATTTGGGCGTATTGGGAATTTATGACAAATTTGGTCCAGTGAATGAAAGTACATCCTGCATATAAGATATTTATTCACAAAAGTAGCAAAATTATAGTTCTGGAGTAGGAACAAAAAAATTTCATGGTTGGGATCACCACAACAGGAGAGGGGTCGCAACATTAGGGAGGTTGAGAAACACTGCCCTAGGTGCATTGGACTATGACACCCATCACCCCAATATTGGATACGCAGCCTGGGCTTCTGAAAACAGTAGCCCAAAATATCTGAAGGTGAAAACATTATATTGGATGCATTTTGCTACTAACATAGAGCTCTTGTCTGACACCAAATCAGAGTTTACTGGAGCTCAAACCCCATCTACATGGCCTTATAATTCAATTTCAGAATGTAGATTAATGGCATTGAGTTGGATTATATGGCAGTGTAGACTCATACAATCCAGTTCAATGGTGAGTCTTACACTGACTATTATAATGCAGTTCAAGTATGGCATTGTATGGCAGTGCAGATGGGACCTCAGTTGACTTCATCAATGTTTCTCAACTTTTGGTCTTCCAGATGTTTACGACTTCAACTAACATGGTCAGCTGGTCAAAATTTCTGCACCTAGTATACCAAACACCCAGAACAATTAAATTCATGCTGGTGTAAACCACTACTTCTTAAATGCCAAATGGAGTGCCTTAGCCCATTGTTTCTCAACCTGGGGGTCAAGACCCCTGGAGGGGTCATGAGGGGGTGTCAGAGGGGTCACGAAAGACCATCAGAAAACACAGTATTTTCTGTTGGTCATGGAGGTTCTGTGTGGGAAGTTTGGCCCAATTTAATCATTGGTAGGGTTCAGAATACTCTTTGATTGTAGGTGAACTATGAATCCCAGCAGCTACAACTCCTAAATATCAACGTCTATTTTCCCCAAACTCCACCACTATTCACACTTGGGCATATTGTGTATTCATGCCAAGTTCGGTCGAAATCCATCGTTGTCCACAGTGCTCTCTGGATGTAGGTGAACTACAACTCCAAAACTCAAGGTCAATGTCCACCAAACCCAGTATTTTCTGTTGGTTATGGGAGTTCTGTGTGCCAAATTTGACTCAATTCCATTGTTGGTGGAGTTCAGAATGCTATTTGATTGTAGAAGAACTATAAATCCCAACAACTACAACTCCCACAGGACAAAATCAATACCCTCCCCCAATCCCACCAGTATTCAAATCTGGGTGTATTGGATATTTGTGCCAAATTTGGTCCAGTGAATGAAAATACATCCTGCATATCAGATATTTACATTACGATTCATAACAGCAGCAAAATGACAGTTATGAAATAGCAACGAAACTTATTTTATGGTTGTGGGTCACCACAACATGAGGAACTGTATAAGGGGTCATGGCATTAGGAAGGTTGAGAACCACTGCCTTAGCCCAATGTTAGAGTCCCAAAATTGGGCAATAGTAAAGCCAGAGGTGAAAGCTAGGACAGCTGGAATTAGAAGTGATTATGTATTGTTGAAGGCTTCCATGGCTGGAATCACTGCGTTGTTGTAGGTTTTTCGGGCTATATGGCCATGTCCTAGAAGCATTCTCTATAGATACAGGTGAAATGTCAGGAGAGAATGCTTCTAGAACATGGCCATATAGCCCGAAAAACCTACAACAACCCAGAAGTGATTACGCTCATCAGGGAATCTTGGGAGTTGCAGTTAGAATAGTAGTATATCCAAAATCCGATCAGGGCCAGCAGAGGCTACATGCTGTATTAAAGTAAGTTAATTTACTCTGCAATAGTCTGCCTTCCAAAGGTTTAATATCTAGAGGGGCAGTTGTTCTTTTCCAATGAATGTTTTAAATGTAATGTAAGTAAGAAACAATATAAGGAAATATGGGTTGTTGTAGGTTTTTTTGGGCTATATGACCATGGTCTAGAGGCATTCTCTCCTGACATTTCGCCTGCATCTATGGCAAGCAACCTCAGAGGTAGTGACATAGATGCAGGCAAAACATCAGGAGAGAATGTCTCTAGACCATGGCCATATAGCCCGAAAAAACCTACAACAACCCAGTGATTCCAGCCATGAAAGCCTTCGACAATACATTAAGGAAATATGGTTGCATGTGGAGGGGCGACACACCTCTTGCCGACAAACCCAAAGACGACACAAACACAGAGTTGGGAAGAAAATGGCCACAACTTGTGTATTGATTATTGGAACAGAACACGAGGTTGGCAGCCAGGCATGGGTTCTGCATCGTGATCTGTCAGCCCACTGCTGACCGATACTGCTATGCACGGCAGGTTGCCGCTAGCACAATACCAGGCAACAAAGCTTGCCACCTCTGGGACCACCAGACGTTTCCCCCCTTCCTCTGGGGGTGGAGGGAGATACAGATCCAGGGCCCATGCCCAGAGGTGGCCCTAGGTAATTTTCAATGGTAAGCAAACAGTATTTTGTGTCAGAGTGATACCCCTGGGTCATGCACAGAGTACTTGAGGTTTCCATATCAATTATCACACTGCAGACTTCTTGAGTTTCTAAAACAATAAACTTTACTGGAAGCACATATACAAGCGACTACATGTTGATGAGGAAAGATGGCGACTGACAAAGCAATAGCATGAAACACAGAGACAAAGAAAATCCGCCCACCTGTCTTATCTATGTTCTGGCTGGTACACTCCCTATTTTCTCAGAGCAAAGGAATTCAGTTATCACAGTTTCAAAGATTCTACTGTCTGGCCTGTAACTCTGTAACAATAACAGTTTGCTGCACATGTGAACAAAAATGAACATGACTGGATCCATCTTAAGATACAATACTAGCACATTGAAAAACATATATAAAATAATTGCAATTATCCTGACATTTTGGCGCCTCCCCCCCCCCCCCCCCCAACCAATCACTGATATATATTTTCTGTTCGTCGTGGGAGTTCTGTGTTCCATATTTGGTTCAATTCCATCATCGGTGGAGTTCAGAATGCTCTTTGATTGTAGGTGAACTATACATCCCAGTAACTACAACTTGCATATGTCAAGGTCTATTTTCCACTAGTATAACATAAACAATGATATAATTCAACAACAGTATATAAATATGCTGCACTGTTAACCTCACAGCGACAACAAACAGTATGGTGCAAACTTATAGTGCAGTTGTATTTTCTTATAGGTAGCTTGAGTAACAGCCTACCACAATTCAACAACAATATATATACATGCTGCACTGTTAACCCCACAGCGACAACAAACAAACAATGTGGTGCAAACTTATAGTACAGTCGTGTCTTCTTATAAGTCGCTTGTGGGACAGCCGACCACGACCGGTTTTGGCCTACCTCAGGCCTTCCTCTGGTGGAAAAATTATCTTTTTGGGTTGGTATAAGATACTCTGCTTTGAATTTAGTTCTGGCTGCGAGAACTAAACTCAAAGCAGAGTATCTCATACCAACCCAAAAAGATTTGTATCTCCCGTGGAGAACATACTTTCATGTGCATAATTTTTCCACCAGAGAAAAGCCTGAGGTAGGCCGAAACCGGTCGTGGTCGGCTGTCCCACAAGTGACTTATAAGAAGACACGACTGTACTATAAGTTTGCACCACATTGTTTGTTTGTTGTCGCTGTGGGGTTAACAGTGCAGCATGTATATACAGGGTTAGTCAAAATGAATAGGCCAATATATATGTATAATATATATATTATTGGCCTATTCATTTTGACTAACCCTGTATATTGTTGTTGAATTGTGGTAGGCTGTTACTCAAGCTACCTATAAGAAAATACAACGGTACTATAAGTTTGCACCATACTGTTTGTTGTCGCCGTGAGGTTAACAATGCAGCATATTTATATACTGTTGTTGAATTATATCATTGTTTATGTTATACTAGTGGTATTTTTGTTATATTACATTTCACTGAGGAACCCATCTATATTATTGTATAAGGTCTATTTTCCCCCCAGAGTGCCTCAAGAGCGCCCCTGGGCAAAATCAACTATACTGCAAATTCTTACTTTGCGTAATTGGTTGAGCCGCCCCTGCCCCTGCCACATGCTGACCCAAGTTGTGACAAGTTAATAATGCCCAAACCTATGGCAACAATAACAACTCACAACCATCATGCAGGGTGGGTGGGATGGACAACCAAAACAGGCAACGTGCTTATGAAGGGCCCAGGGCAGCCCTATAAGTGGTGCCGGGCAAAGGGCATGGTCGTCCCCTGGCCAACCAGAAGACAGGGGTGGCACCCGCCGCCCCAGTGGTGGGAAATTTTCCCATTGCACAGGGGACTTCTGGGAGGAAGAAGCCCCCTGCATACCAGTATGACCGGCGAGAGGGTGCCCCCCCCCCCCACACTGCCACAACAGGCTTCACCCAGTAAGTCAGGCAATGCATTTATCTCACCCGATACACTGAACATTTTGGGAATATCTTGTGGCTTTCAATATTTGGTTACTAGTGTCAATGGGGAGGAGAGTCCTTTGACATTCTTCCTTTGCTTGTTAGTAAAGGTAAAGGTTTTCCCCTGACATGAAGTCCAGTCGTGTCTGACTCTAGGGGTTGGTGCCCATCTCCATTTCTAAGCCAAAGAGCCGGCATTGTCCGTTGACACCTCCAAGGTCACGTGGCCACTGACATGACTGCATGGAGTGCCGTTACCTTCCCTCCGGAGTAATACCTATTGACTTACTCACATTTGCATGTTTTTGAACTGCTAGGTTGGCAAAAGCTGGGGCTGACAGTGGAAGCTCACACCTATCCCCGGATTAGAACCTGTGACCTTTTGGTCAACAAGCTCAACAGCTCAATGCTTTAACCTATAGTGCCACCAGGGCTCCTTGTTATTCCCCAGTATTTGATATGGATGCTTGTGGTCAATTTTGATGAGCTTTTTCCAGATCCAAGTGCAGTATTCAATGTAGATTGCTTATCACCGTATTTTTTTTAAAACAAACATGTCACCATTACATCTCAGAGATGACAGATACACCCAGCTGCTAAATAGATTCATGACAGATGTTTGTTCCCATTTTCCTTCCATAAAACGTGCCACCTCCCCCCACAATGGTAAGCCATACTTTGAATTCAGAGTGGACACATCTTCTAGCAGTCTCCCTGGATAGACCACATTTTCCCCCCTCATGCACATCCACCTTCTCTGATCTGCATGTTAATTGGTACAGAGCAGATCCTTCAAATCTGCCAAGACATTCAGTCCATTCCTTCCCAAAGTCAATATGCAACCAGGGCCAACTTTGCCTTTAGAGAGAATGAAGCAAACGCTTTAGGAAACAGAGAGTGGCTGCAATCCTGTATGGCTCAACATAGTGTATATAGATCCATATTGTGCCTGTGTCTGTGTATAGATCCATGCTAGCCTGAGTTGTATATCACCCCATGACTTACTGAAGAACTGAAGGGCCTAGAGCTTTTTTTCTGTGTCAGGAGTGACTTGAGAAACTTCAACCTCATAACACACAGGCGCAAGAAGAAAAGCGATGGCTGAGACAACACTGATAGGGGAGGCACAAAAAGAGTACTAAGGAAGAGAAAATATGAGGCAAAGTTCAAGAGAAATAGCTTGTATGTGCATGCGCAAAGGTGTCGGCTATAAAACCTGACTTACTTAGGTGAACCCTTGTTGGACGAGTAAGATGGTCTTCCTTGATTACTATTTTTGTGGGTTTGTAGGTGGCTGTGGAGCCCTATTCTTGACCCGCATCTTCTCCCACAGTGAAGGCATTGGTTTCCAGGTGGAAGGCGGTCCCGGTCGGGGTGGCTTGACGTGCCTTCCTCCTGGCACGTTTCTCTCTTTCACCCTCCACTCGTGCCTCCTCGAATTCTGCAGCACTGCTGGTCACAGCTGACCTCCAGCTGGAGCGCTCAAGGGCCAGGGCTTCCCAGTTCTCAGTGTCTATGCCAGAGTCTTTAAGGTTGGCTTTGAGCCCATCTTTAAATCTCTTTTCCTGTCCACCAACATTCCGTTTTCCATTCTTAAGTTCAGAGTAGAGCAACTGCTTTGGGAGACGGTGGTCAGGCATCCGGACAACGTGACCGTTCCAGAGGAGTTGATGGCAGAAGACCATCGCTTCAATGCTGGTGGTCTTTGCTTCTTCCAGCACGCTGACGTTTGTCCGCTTGTCTTCCCAAGATATTTGCAGGATTTTCTGGAGGCAGCGCTGATGGAATCGTTCCAGGAGTTGCATGTGACGTCTGTAGACAGTCCACGTTTCGCAGGCGTATAGCAGGGTTGGGAGGACAATAGCTTTATAGACAACCACCTTGGTATCCCTAGGGATGTCCCGGTCCTCAAACACTCTCTGCTTCATTCAGGAAAATGCTGCACTCGCAGAGCTCAGGTGGTGTTGTATTTCAGTGTCGATGTTGACTTTGGTGGAGAGGTGGCTGCCAAGGGAGCGGAAATGGTCAACATTTTCTAATGTCACACCATTAAGTTGTATTTCTGGCATTGGGGAGGGGATGGCTGGTGACTGCTGGAACAGCACTTTGGTTTTCTCGATGTTCAGTGACAGGCCAAGCTTCGTGTATGCTTCTGCGAAGGTGTTTAGAGTGGCTTGTAGATCTTCTTCTGAATGCACACAGACGACATTGTCATCAGCATACTGGAGTTCTATAACAGATGTTGTTGTAACCTTGGTTTTGGCTTTCAGTCTGCTGAGGTTAAACAGCTTGCCATCTCTCTGATAGATGATTTCCACTCCGGTGGGAAGCTTCCCGTCAACAAGGTGAAGTATCATAGCGATGAAGATGAGGAATAAAGTTGGGGCAATAACATATCCCTGTTTGACACCCGATTCCACCTTAAATGGGTCACTTTGGGAGCCATTGCTGTCCAAGACTGTTGCCATCAAGTCATCATGGAGGAGCCGCAGGATGTTCACAAATTTGTTTATAAAAGCTGAACAGCACCTCAGTTCAGTGTGACACTTTCCATCCAACAAGGTGACTCGATCAAATAAACTTGTTGCAATGATCTCCTGCCTTTGGTGTTTGATTGACTCTAAAACTCTGAAGTTTTTTGGCTAATTAATTCTAGAGGGACATGACAACAAGCACCAACAGAACCTAGGGGACTTTCCAATGCAACACTGGGACACCATAACCCCCACCCCAAATGCCCTAACACCCCCTTTAAAAGTAATGAAAACTTACCTGGTCTCCCTTACAGTCCTGAAGGAGCTCAACCGGCATGTAGTAATGACACATCAGGAAGCCATTGAAATCCATAAGCATGTGGACAGTTTCAACAGAAAGGAGGAAACCATGAAAATAAACAAAATCTGGCTACCAGTATTAAAAAAAAACTCTAGAATTACTACAGCAAAACAACAGAGAGGAAGCAGTCAGGGACAGCTAATCACCTCTCAACAAAAGATTGCCCCAGGCACTAACAAGCCACACCAAACAACTGCCAGGCCATCAAATGCTAATCAAGGTGGTCCGTTGAAACATTCACACCTAGCTCCAGCAGACAAGAGTTCTTTGCCCCACCCTGGTCATTCCACAGATATATTTTCCTAGTTCCAACAGAGCTCACTACCTCTGAGGATGCTTGCCATAGATGGAGGTGAAGTGTCAGGAGAGAATGCCTCTAGAACATGGCCATATAGCCCGAAGAAAACCTACAACAACCCAGTGATTCCGGCCATGAAAGCCTTCGACAATAAATTTTTGCCATCTTGATAGCACTCCAAAGTTGTTTGGCAAGATGACTCCCACTTTTCACCTCTAAAATGCTGGAGGGAATGCCACAATTGCCAAGCCCTTACAATGTCCCCCCCCCCCCCCCCTTCAAGGCCTACAGCACCTTTCCTCCTGGTTGCCAAAACCTCGTTTTCACTCAGGCATAGAAATATTTGTTCTATTTATTTTAACAATAAGACTGCAAAGTGGAGATTTGCCCAATGTCGCTCCAGTGGGATTTGAACCTGGGAATCTCATGTTTAAAACCCAATATTCTTTCTACGGGGCTGCATTATAATTGCTGTTTTCAAATTCAGATCTTACACTCTGGAATCTGTATTGATGTTTTCTCCCTTTTTACTGTTTGAGAGATATTATATCCGTAAATGAAAGCGAGAAAAGGGTTTTGTTGCAGATTTCATAGGCCTAAAGAGCTATCATACTTATCTCTTTCTTAAAAGAATATGGATTTTGGATGCAGGTAGGAATCCTGCATCTGGTGGAAATACTGATTACAGCCAATTATGGTTTGATTGACCTGCCTTGGCAACCAAATTGATCTGGGATAGTTAAAATGCCTTGCAGAATTAGCTCTATCCTTAAAAGGTGGGCGATTTGCTTGTGTGCATATATTTGATTTGGGAAGCAGTTTTGTCGATGGCCCTGTGTGCGTCCATTTACATCAGGATGAAATGTTCATTTGGGCGAACGGGGACGGCACAAACTAATCCTTTTAGTGATAACTGAATTATGTGTTATGTCCAACTAACTTCCAATTAGGGGTCGAAGGCAGGAGTCAGACACAATACGGAAAGATGGATTTAAAGCTGCACCTTCCAAACACGTAGGAAATGTACGAAATGTTTTGCATGTCTTGGCTGCGTTTTGATGTCAGGTTCTTCTGGATACATGACCACCCTATGAATTATGATTATATAATTATTCAGAGCTTGAGGGTTCACATTTGAATGTAACACTACTCAGGAATTCATAGAGAACACATCCCAATGAAAATAATTCTTAGCGTCTTCGTTTTTGGGAATGTTCCTGGCATTATTTGGGGCCGCTGGTTCCTACGAGGGTTGAATGAAAAGTAATGCCTCCAACTATGTAACTCCTCAACAGATGGCAGTACTGGTATGCGGCAGGTCCTGGCTTGTTCAGTTCACTCTCCTCTACAGTTCCATTTTGGCAGAAAACCTTGGCAGAAAAAGTAATGCCTCCACCTTCATAACTCCTCAACAGATGGCAGGACTGGTAGGCGGCAGGTACTGGCTTGTTCAGTTGACTCTCCTCTACAGTTCCATTTTGGCAGGAAGCCTTGGCAGAAAAAGTAATGTCTTCACCTTCATAACGTCTTAACAGATGGCAGGACTGGTAGGTGGCAGGTACTGGCTTGTTCAGTAGACTCTCCTCTACAGTTCCATTTTGGCAGGAAGCCTTACCAGAAAAAGTAATGTCTCCACCTTCATAACTTTCAACAGATGGCTGTACTGGTATGCGGAAGGTACTGGTTTGTTCAGTAGACTCTCCTCTACAGTTCCATTTTGGCGGGAAGCCTTAGCAGAATAAGTAATGCCTCTGCCTTCATAATTCCTCAACAGATGGCAGTACTGATATGTGGCAGGTACTGGCTTGTTCAGTAGACTCTCCTCTACAGTTCCATTTTGGCGGGAAGCCTTAGCATTGAACAGTTGTGTTGTTAAAGTGCAAAGTATGGAATCCTGTGCAGACTGTCGGTCAATGCTACTTAAGCAACATGCAATCATTGTCTACTGAACAAACCAGTACTTGCCACATACCAGAATTGCCATCGGTTGAAGAGTTAGGAAGGTGGAGGCATTACTTTTCATTCAACCCTCGTACTACCTGGCATGCAGGCCTGTAGCCAGGATTTTGATTCAGGAGGGGGGCTGGGTTTGATTCGGGGGGGCTGAGTTTGATTTCGGGGGGCTGAGTTTGATTTCGGGTTGTTGAGTTTGATTTGGGGGGGCTGAGTTTGATTTGGGGGGGCTGAGTTTGATTCGGGGGGGGGGGGGGTCAGGATCTACCCTAGCAACCTTTTGTATCATTATCCCAATACCCCCATTATGGGATATCGGATGGTGGGATATATTGAGCATGGTGATCAGATCATGATATGAATAAACATAACAGTTTGAATAATGTACCAGTAATGCCTTCTCATGGACCACACTGAGGATTTTGGGTGGGGCGCTGAAGCCCCTCAAGCCCACCCCCACCCCACCCCCCAGCTACAGTCTGCTGGCATGAATGTGTTGGCTGAGCATGCTGCCCATATATGAAGATTAGATTGTGGAGAGTTGAGTCTTCCTTTCAACAACACAGTTCATGCAATTGTGCTTAAGAGATGTATGAACCCTGGGATAGTTAATGACTCAGCTCCTCAACTCCCCGGAAACCTGTATCTAATTTGCAACTTCTTGACCGCAAAATGTTTTGACACTGAATACCTCTTGCTTCCCTAGCTTCTGACTTGGGAACCCTCAATGTTGTTTGGCGTTGGCTCAGTTCTAATTCCAGCACATCTGAGTCCATTTACAATGTCCCCAGCAGGAATCCAGCCCACGTTTGTTGATTTAAGTTGAATTTATTGTACTTTGCTTTGAAATCTTCAGATAAAGGGCAGGATCTAAATAGTTAATGAAGTTGTAAATAAATAAATACGATGTGACAGGAAGATATACCGCAGTTGACTCAGACCTCAAAGGAAAGACTGGTCAATGCAACCTTGCCTCAAGTTCCTCCCCGTGTTGCCAAAGACTCCTGGAGTTTTGTTGGGAGGATATTTTTAGCCTCCATTCATAGGGAGCATAAAAACCAAATGATTGACTCATGTTAACTTTGAATGGTTTTAATAGGTTTAAATAAGGTTTAAAGATTAGCCGTAGAGAGGAAGAAGGAGAAAGAACCCATAGAGGGGGGAAATGGGAGAGAAGACGGGAGAGAGAAAGAGAGGGAGATTATGTTTTCTCTTGTGTACATACACTCTACTGTCCAAAAGAGCTCTTCAGCAGTGACATCCATTTTCAGCATCTCATTTATGCAACAGCGGTAGTACTTTTAAGAGCCCTCAGAATTCTTTTTTTCCCATTTTCTCCACTACACAGAGAGTTGCCATAAAAAGCATATCCACTGAGTACAATAAGTGCTATGTTTCAAAGAGCTTCTCAACGAAAAGTTTGAGGGCAACTGAGCACTGGGCTCAGACACTTAACAGCGCCCCCCTCCCCAAACTGATAGCAAAAAATTTCAAACATTGGGATTTTCCATGACAAGAATTCTTCCACTCAACAGTGCAACAACCTTCTTTTATTGCTATGTTTATATTGCACCCAGAACTGTCCAGAGGCTCTGGAAGGGAGACTGCTGTGTCGTGGGGTGGACGGTACACCAGCAGAATCCCCAAGCTATCACTGATTCCCACCCTCAGGTGAACACACTCAAACCCAGAAGACAGATGGCCATCCAGCCTCTACCATACTCCAGGGCAGAGAGTTCCACTGCTGATCAGCTCTTCCTAATGTTGCACCCCCAACAGATGGCCATCCAGCCTCTGTTCAAAAGCCTCCAAAGGAGGAGCCTCTACCACAGTCCAGGGCAGAGAGTTCCACTGCTGAATAGCTCTCACAGTCAGAAAGTTGTTCCTAATGTTGCACCCCCAACAGATGGCCATCCAGCTTCTGTTCAAAAGCCTCCAAAGAAGGAGCCTCTACCACAGTCCTGGGCAGAGAGTTCCACTGCTGAACAGCTCTCACAATCAGGAAGTTCTTCCTAATGTTGCACCCCCAACAGATGGCCATCCAGCCTCTGTTCAAAAGCCTCCAAAGGAGGAACCTCTGCCACAGTCCAGGGCAGAGAGATGATCATCCAACCTCTGTTTAAAACCCTTCATAGAAGGAACCTCCACCACACTTTGGGGCAGGGAGTTCCACTGCTGAACAGCTCTCACAGTCAGAAAGTTCTTCCTCATGTTCAGGTGGGATCTCCTTGTAGTTTGAAGCCATTGCTCCATTGTGTCCTTGTCTCCAGGGCAGCAGAAAACAAGCTTGCTCACTCCTCCTGTGACTTCCCCTCACATATTTATACATGGCTATCATGTCTCCTCTCAGTCTTCTCTTCTGCAGGCTAAACATGCCCAGCTCTTTAAGCCACACCTCATAGGACTTGTTCTCCAGACCCTTGATCACTTTAGTCACCCTCTTCCAGCTTGTCAACATCTCTCTTCAATTGTGGTGCCCAGAATTGGACACAGTATTACAGGCGTAGTCTAACCAAGGCAGAATAGAGTATGGGGAGCATGACTTCCCTGCATCTACACCATTTAACCAAGGCAATTAAAGTGGTGTTGAACTGTATTAATTCTACAGTGTAGATGGACTCATATGGGAGATTTGCCCACAACCCTTTCTTTTTATCTTAAGTTGAGTCCACCACAACTGGATAGTTTACATCCTCATCTTCTGGTGAAGCTGACTCAAAAGCTAGAGACCCAGAGCCCGGTTTAGCATTTGATTTCCAATGTGTTTCTACTAGAGGTGTGTATTTGCTGTGGAAGCGATCAGAAATTGTATCTGATTTGTTAAAAAAATTCGCACACAAGGCTATTTACGAGGCATGCAGGAAGAGGGGGGGGGGGGATTTAGAATTTGAATCACTTACCAATTTTTTCATAGATGTTCCATAAGATCAGTCTAATTTTCATGATAACCATTAAGCAACATTGGCGCAACAAGTGGTGTCAAACTATATTTATTCTATAATGTAGGATACTCACTGGAAGCCACTGTGCATCATGAGTGCAAGTTAGCAGTCCCTTCAAAGTTGGTTTTTGTGGTTGTATCAAAAGGCCTGTTTGGCTAATGCAGAAAAAGCATAACTGGACAGATGTAGAATATTGATGTGTTTGTTGATCCCTATCTTTATTCCTTGGTCTACAGGAATGTTTATGAATTTTCGGATCTGTTGATCTCCAGCTGGACATCCACTGCCATATAATGTGGTTTGGAACTGCATGATATGGTCAGTGCACACTGATATACTGCTGTTCAACGGGGTCTACCCTGACCATATAATTCAGTCTAGATCCAGCCTTCAGGTCCTCTGAATGATGGATGTTAGAGTCCAACAATAACTGAATGGTCACAAACTTCCCATCCCTTGCTATAGCTAAAATTTCAGAGATCAGGATACAATAAAATCTATATAAATTAAAATGTAATGTTCGTTTGTTGGATGAACGGAACTAAAAAACCACTGGACGAATTGACACCAAATTTGGCAGCAAAACACATGTTAATCCGATATATGTCTTTCAACCAAAAATCTCCATAAAAATGAAGGGGAAATAACTTAAAACTCCCCAAAAAGAAAAATGCCTTATAGAGCATGCGCAAAAACCCCTCTCCCCATTGCACGAGAAGAATGAAGCACCAACCATTGTGAGGGAAGAGAAGCCTCGCCATGGAGTCCCTTTTCATGCAGGAAGGCAGAGTCCTTTTTCTTTTGGGGGAGGGAGGGATTGAGGAAAGAAAAGAGGGAAGGAAGGAGAAGGCCTGGCCCAGCGGAGGGGTGGGAGGCTGGCGAGGCAAGCCCAGGCAGCAGCTGGAGCCACCGCAGCAGCTCCATGAGGCCCACATGGCTACCAGGAAACACTTCCCCCACGACCAGAGGACTGCAAGGCAAGCTTGACTGCAGGAGCAGCTGCACACCGCCCCCCCTCCCCCGTTCGGTGAAGGGAGGATGTGAACCATGAGAAAGTCAGCAACTCTCCCATTTGGACTCCACATCCTCCCTTTAAACCCCCCCCCCTCCCAAAAAATAACTTATTTAACCCTTACAAACTGTCCTGGAGAAAGGAGGGGAAAGAAAGGGAAAGGAGAGAAGAAAGGAAGAAAAGGATTGGTGAAGAGAAGATTATGAATGGAAGGAAAGGTAGGAGGAAAGAAAGAGGAAGGAAGGGAAAGGAGGCAGGGATGGGAAAGGAAAGGAAGGGAAGAGGCAGGGAAGGAACAAAGAAAAAAAGGGGAAATTGGTGAAGGGAAGAGAAGAATGTAGAATCAGAGAGAGTTGGGGGACACCTGGTGGGCCATAGGCCAACCCCATTCTGTGAAGAAGCAGGAAAATCACATTCAAAGTACCCCCAACTGATGGCCACCCAGCCTCTGTTTCAAAGAGGCTTTTTTGAGTGTTC
This sequence comes from Anolis sagrei, assembly GCF_037176765.1. Lineage (NCBI taxonomy): Eukaryota > Metazoa > Chordata > Lepidosauria > Squamata > Anolidae > Anolis > Anolis sagrei. The sequence continues at coordinate 39,137,635 of NC_090028.1, forward strand.
TGGCCAGCCTGAATATAACTGAAAAGCCTTGCAGCTTCAGTGGCTGCTTCTCATTACTTTATTTTCCATACCACCTTGCATCTTAACAGCCTGGCTTCTACTAGCCAGCAGGAAATCTTTGGTGGGAGGAGTTCCCTAGCCCAGATTGCTTCAGGTCTGCAAACCCTCTGTTGCGTGTGCAAGTGCGATATACCTCTCACAGCCAACTCAAGAAGTACGCTCACACATGTTGTTGGGATAAACAATGGCCACAAATCATTTATTGATAACAGGAACAAGGGTTGGCAGCCAAGCATGGGTCCTGGATCACGATCGGGCAGCCCAATACTGCCCGATCCCGCACACACCAGGGTGCTGCCGGCACAATACCGAGCAAACGCAGCTCGGCACCCCTGGGACTACTGGGTATCCCCCCTTTCCGCTGGGGGGGGGGGTACCAAATCAGATCCAGGACCCATGCCCCACGCCAACAAGGAGTTGTGACAAGGAGCATAAAACAAACAAGTAACTGTTAACAGGTAACCAGGACAAGGTAAACACCGACAAAAGTTAACTGCCACTGAAAACATGAACTGCATGCAGGGTGGGTGGGATGGATCAGCTGTTGCAGGCACAGTGCCTGCTGGGGTGCCTGGGGCAGCCTTATGAAGGCTGCCCACAAAGGAGGGAGAGGCCAGCTCAGGCCTCTCCCACGGCAGGCATGGTCAGTTGGCCATTGGCCCATTGACCCGCCGGCGGGAACCTTCTTGCCAACAGAGGGGGCTTCTGGGAAGAAGACGCCCGCCCCCCAAGGCAAGAATAGCGGTGGGGGACGCCCTGCACCGCAACTTCTTGGCCCGGTAAGTCGGGCCATGCCTTATTTCTGAGGACCACAACGACGCGTGGCCAGGTACAGCTAGTAGAGAAATAAATATCTGTGTAGCTCAGAAACCAAATAATAAAACACATGTTTATACCTGACTAAATAACTCACACATTAAAGCTAAAACCGACATCTTAAGAAAATCTAAACTATTTCTAAAATCCAGCATAATCCTAAGGGAAAGCCTACTATCTTCTCTGAGTAAAAGGTGACCTCAGATTCTTTTTATGTAAGAGGAGCTATTAAAAAACCAACACTACATTGCTCTTTTTTCCCCGTTCCTTCCACCCTCCCTCCCTCCCCCAAACCATAGATTTTAAAAATAGATCCAACTTAGATGTGTCATATTAGAGAGAGGTATCCCTTTGGGCTCTATGACTCACTGCAGGATTGACTGAAATTACATAATGTAGGTGGGAAACTAGCAAGCAATCCCAAGACAAATCTAATACCTCGTCACCCGGCTGGACCTTCTCCGCTGGTTTTTGATGGAACATAACTGGAGAAACAGAGAAAGAGCACTTATATCTACACGTTTCATCCAGCATTGTGCCATCAATGAGAGGCAATTAGAATAACAAAGCACAAGCAAAGAATTTATTTATTTACTAGCCATCCCCTGCCACGCGTTGCTGTGGCCCTGTCTGGTGATCTGGAAAATAAAGTAATTTTCTAATATACGTAATTTCTTTATGCTTGTGAGTAAACAGTATTTCTTGCTTTTCTTTGTCAGTGTTGATGTGAAGATTGTCTGGTTTGCCTACTCTGGAACAGACAACAGGGTCCCTTTCCAAATCTATGATACTATATCTCTCTGTGTGTGAATCATATCTATCTATCTATATCTATTAGGCCTGTTGGTTTCGTTTCGTTAATTCGTTATTTCGTATTAAAATCGTTATTTTTTGCATATCCGAAGCGATATCAAAACATATTTTTAAACCCGGAAGGGTTTAAAAATATCGAAGCAGCAGCCCCATGTATTTTACGAGCTGAAGCTCCGCTCGTTAATGGCATGGAGGCTGCTGCTGAGCGCGCCATCCGGCTCTGGCTCCTCCTCTTCCTCCGGAGCCCATTGGATGGCGCGCGCGCGCTCACAAGCGGCCTCCGCGCGCCATCCGGCTCTGGCTCCTGCGCCCCCCTCCTCCTCCTCCTCCTCCTCCTCTTCCTCCCAGCTGGGAGGAAGAGGAGGAGGAGGAGGAGGAGGAGGAGGAGGGGGGCGCAGGAGCCGGAGCCCATTGGATGGCGTGCGCGGGCTCACAAGCGGCCTCCGCACGCCATCCGGCTCTGGCTCCTCCTCTTCCTCCGGAGCCCATTGGATGGCGCGCGCGGGCTCACAAGCGGCCTCCGCGCGCCATCCGGCTCTGGCTCCTCCTCTTCCTCCGGAGCCCATTGGATGGCGCGCGCGCGCTCACAAGCGGCCTCCGCGCGCCATCCGGCTTGTGTGACTTTTCAGGGCTGTATGACCATGTTCCAGAAGCATTCTCTCCTGACATTTTGCCCACATCTATGGCAGGCATCCTCAGAGGTCTGTTGGAAACTAGGCAAATGGTGAGTTATATATCATCTAATATTATCTATGGAATGTCCAGGGTGGGAGAAAGCCATTCAATGCTAATCAAGGTGACCATTACTGCAACATTCACACTTAGCCTGTTTGATCAAGAAATTTTTTTTTCTAAAATGTTTTGTAAATAATAACGAAAATTCGTAAATAACAAAACATTTTTTTGGAAAGTTTTGTAAATATTTTAAATATCGAAACAAAAAAACACCCCAATTAAGAATCGAATTTAGAAACAAATTTTTTCTTGATCAAACAGGCCTAATATCTATGGCTGGATGTCTGTTTGTCAGGAGCTTTGATTATATTTCCTTGCCCTGGTGAAGGGCAACTTTATTCCCCATTTTCATTGCTATGATACTTCACCTTGTTGATGGGAAGCTTCCCACCGGAGTGGAAAAAATCATCTATCAGACAGATGGCAAGCTGTTTAACCTCAGCAGACTGAAAGCCAAAACCAAGGTTACAACAACATCTGTTATAGAACTCCAGTATGCTGATGATAACTCTTTTCTCAAATGCCTGCTTCCAGAGCCAGGTTTTGAATCTCTTTCTAAACCCTAGGAAGGAGAAGGCTGCCCTGATATCACCAAAGAAATAGGTAAATCCAAGTAGGTAAAAAGATAAGCAGGAACAAATAATCCACCAAAGAAATAGGTAAATACAAGTAGGTAGAAAGATAAGCAGGAACAAATATTTCATCAAAGAAATATTTGTTCCAAGTAGATAGAAAGATAAGCAGGAACAAATAATCCAAGTAGATAGAAAGATAAGCCCGGACAAATATCTCATCAAAGAAATAGATAAATCCAAGTAGGTAGAAAGATAAGCAGGAACAAATAATCCACCAAAGAAATAGGTAAATCCAAGTAGATAGAAAGATAAGCAGGAACAAATAATCCGCCAAAGAAATTGGTAAATCCAAGTAGGTAGAAAGATAAGCAGGAACAAATAATCCACGAAAGAAATAGGTAAATGCAAGTAGGTAGAAAGATAAGCAGGAACAAATAATCCACGAAAGAAATAGGTAAATGCAAGTAGGTGGAAAGATAAGCAGGAACAAATAATCCACGAAAGAAATAGGTAAATGCAAGTAGGTGGAAAGATAAGCAGGAACAAATAATCCACGAAAGAAATAGGTAAATGCAAGTAGGTAGAAAGATAAGCAGGAACAAATAATCCACGAAAGAAATAGGTAAATGCAAGTAGGTGGAAAGATAAGCAGGAACAAATAATCCACGAAAGAAATAGGTAAATGCAAGTAGGTGGAAAGATAAGCAGGAACAAATAATCCACGAAAGAAATAGGTAAATGCAAGTAGGTAGAAAGATAAGCAGGAACAAATAATCCACGAAAGAAATAGGTAAATGCAAGTAGGTAGAAAGATAAGCAGGAACAAATAATCCACGAAAGAAATAGGTAAATGCAAGTAGGTGGAAAGATAAGCAGGAACAAATAATCCACGAAAGAAATAGATAAATCCAAGTAGGTAGAAAGATAAGCAGGAACAAATAATTCAGGAAACAATTCCATCAAAGTACACGAAAAACCCACACAGAAACTCCCCAGGTAAAACTCTATTATTCATCGTTGGCAGAAATGTATCCAATTGTCTGGTGATTATGTGGAAAAGTGAATAGTTGTAGTTCAAGAGCACATTCTAAGGATTATTTCTGCATTTGATTTATTAAAATATTCCCATCCAAACCCAAGTAACAAAGGTGGAGGCATTACTTTTCATTCGACTCCCGTAGGTTTGCAGCCGAGAAGTCTTTTTCCCTCTAAAGGGATGAATATATGGCCATTTCCTCCCCTTCTGATACATATGCTTAGTGGATAGCGTCCATTTCATGTCAAGATTAAAGTTCTTTATTGTATTAGTTGCCAATCCCCTCTGTGCCTATTAGCGCTGGCCTGCGCAGAGTTCATTGCAAGGTGATGGTGATTTTTCATCCTAAAGAGCCCCATTATCTCATCCTTGGATGGGAACCTCTCCCACATGAACCCTTTTAGGCCAGGTGGGATCTTCATCCTCCAGATGAAGGACTTTATGTCACGAAGAATGTGATGTTTCTGAGTACAGAGTCATAAAAGAGGCTTTCAAAGTGGAATTATAAAAACAGGGCTCGGTGAGAGAAGACCACGATAGAGCAAGAAGGCACATAAGTACGCACCGAGTTCCCTCTGCTTTTCCAGAGAACTGGTGTTGTTTACAGAGGAGAGAATAATTATTAATGAGCTAATGGACAAAATTCTCTTGGGGACTAAGGCGCCTTCTACACTGCCATATAAAATCCCGATTATCTGCTTTGAACTGGATTTATGGCAGTGTAGACTAAGATAATACAGTTCAAAGCAGATATGTGGATGATTTTATATGGCAGTGTACAAGGGACCTTAGACTGATATAAATGGCAGGCTTTATATATATATTTGGGAGCCCCCAGTGGTGTTGGTGTTGTTCAGTCGTCTCCGACTCTTCGTGACCTCATGGACCAGCCCACGCCAGAGCTCCCTGTCGGCTGTCACCACCCCCAGCTCCTTCAAGGTCAGTCCAGTCACCGCAAGGATGCCATCCATCCATCTTGCCCTTGGTCGGCCCCTCTTCCTTTTGCCTTCCACTTTCCCCAGCATAACTGTCTTCTCTAGGCTTTGCTGTCTCCTCATGATGTGGCCAAAGGACTTCCACTTTGTTTCTAGTATCTTTCCCTCCAGTGAGCAGCCGGGCTTTATTTCCTGGAGGATGGACTGGTTGGATCTTCTCGCAGTCCAAGGCACTCTCAGCACTTTCCTCCAACGCCACAGCTCAAAAGCATCTCTCTTCCTTCGCTCAGCCTTCCTTAAGGTCCAGCTCTCACATCCGTAGGTGACTACAGGGAAGACCATGGCTTTGACTAGGCAATGGATCTTTGTTGCCAGTGTGATGTCTCTACTCTTTACTATTTTATCGAGACTGGACATTGCTCTCCTCCCAAGAAGAAAGCGTCTTCTGATTTCCTGGCCACAGTCTGCATCTGCCGTAATCTTTACGCCTAGAAATACAAAGTCTGTCATGGCCTCCACATTTTCTCCCTCTATTTCCCAGTTGTCAATCATTCTTGTTGCCATAATCTTGGTTTTTTTGACGTTTAGCTGCAGCCCGGCTTTTGCACTCTCTTCTTTCACCTTGATTAGAAGGCTCCTCAGCTCCTCCTCGCTTTCAGCCATCAGAGTGGTGTCATCTGCATGTCTGAGGTTGTTAATGTTTCTTCCAGCAATTTTCACCCCAGCGTTGCATTCCTCAAGCCCCGCACATCCTCGCATGATGTGTTCTGCATACAAGTTAAAAAGGTTGGGTGAGAGGATGCAGCCTTGCCGGACGCCTTTCCCAATCTTGAACCAGTCTGTTGTTCCGTGGTCAGTTCTGACTGTTGCTACTTGGTCCTTGTACAGATTCCTCAGGAGAGAGGGAAGGTAGCTTGGTAGTGGTGCAGCGGGTTAAAGCGCTGAGTTGCTGAATTTGCTGACCGAAAGTTTGGCGGTTTGCATCCAGGGAGTGGGTTGAGCTCCCACTGTTATCCCCAGCTTCTGCCAACCTAGCAGTTTGAAAACATGCAAGGGTGAGTAGATCAATAGATACCTCTTTGGTGGGAAGGTAACAGCACTCCATGCAGTCATGGCAGCCACATGACATTGGAGGTGTCTACAGTAATGGAGATGAGCACCAACCCCCAGAATCAGACACAACTAGATTTACTATCAAGGGGAAATCTTTACACACACACGCTGTGTAAATCTGGACATTTAAGAAAAAAATCGACCCCCCCCCCCAAAAAAAACAAAAAAACAAAACAAAACCCTAAGTCAATTTATCCACTGGCCAATCTGAATAGCATACCATACTCAGAAAAGGAAACATGCCTTTCTCTTAGTAGAGTGATGAAAATGAGTGCTTCTCTTTGGTTCTCCCAAAATGGACTAAGGCCGTGGTTCTCAACCTGGGGGTCGGGACCCCTGGGGGGGGGGTCATGAGGGGGTGTCAGAGGGGTCACCAAAGATCATCAGAAAACACAGTATTTTCTGTTGGTCATGGGGGTTCTGAGTGGGGAGTTTGGCCCAATCCTTCCAGTATTTTCTCTTGGTCATGGGAGTTTCGTGTGCCAAGTTTGGTTCAATTCCATCATTGGTGGAGTTCAGAATGCTCTTTGACTGTAGGTGAACTATAAATCCCAGCAACTACAACTCCCAAATGACAAAGTCTATTTTCCCCAAATGCCACCAGTGTTCACATTTGGGCATATTGAGTATGTGTGCTACGTTTGGTCCAGATCTATCATTGTTTGAGTCCCCACTGTTCTACCTAGATGTAGGTGAACTACAACTCCAAAACTCAAGGTCAATGCCCACCAAACCCTTCCAGTATTTTCTATTGGTCATGGGAGTCCTGTGTACCAAATTTGGTTCAATTCCATCATTGGTGGAGTTCAGAATGCTCTTTGATTGTAGGAGAACTATAAATCCCAGCAACTATAACTCCCAAATGACAAAATCAATCCCTCCCCACAACCCCACCAGTATTCAAATTGGGGCATATTTCGTATTTGTGTCAAATTTGGACCAGTGAATGAAAATACATCCTGCATATCAAATATTTACATTACGATTCATAGCAGTAGCAATATAACAGTTATGAAGTAGCAATGAAAATAATGTTATGGTTGGGGGTCACCACAACATGAGGAACTGTATTAAGGGGCTGCAGCATTAAGAAGGTTGAGAACCAGTGTTTTAAGGATCATTTCCATACTGTGGCAGTTTTCTTACTGCTATTAGCACAAAATCAGGTCCAGGTAACCAGTTATACCAAGGAGATAAGAGTCCGGCATTCAGAGGTTGTCTCTTCAGACATATAGCCCAGCTCCTCTAGATGCCAAGAATGATGCAAAACGTATATTATATTTCCAGAAATGAGCCTTCTACGATCTTTCAGGGGATGAAGCATTATGGATTCATAGAAATGTGACACTCATTGGAAAAAATGACCTCTTTCAATTCCCTGAATTGCATTTTTGGGGAACAGCGTAGTCTGTTTACTGAGGGCACAGGTCTGTTTAACAGGGCAGCCTATAAACACTGCATAGAAAGCAATGGAAATGAGCCATGGGAATGAATAAAGGACAACAGAAGGAAGTGCTGGAGCAAAGCAGGGTAAAATGCCACAAGATCATTGTAAAATTATTATTTAAAGTGCTATAGACTGTTTTTCTTCTGTGGATTTGTTGTGGAATTACTATTCATCATGAATGGGTTTGCAAACATGGAACCAATTCTACATATGAGCCTGGCCTGAGATAATCCTAGCCAGTACAGATCACAGTGTACAGATACTTTTGGCTAATGGGAGCTAAAGGGCACCAATGGGGCTGAGCGATACTCTACCTGAGGCGGAGACGTCATGTGGGTAGATCAGCCTCACAAGTCAGGAAGGCTCCTCCTTTGCTTTCTTCCCTGGCAGGCTCCTCAATTCCTTCCCAAAGGCCCTCCTCCCTGCGCCACTTGAAACAAATAGGAACATGCTTTATTTATTTTTATTTATTTTATTTCGCGTATTTCTACCCCGTCCTTCTCAACTCCCGAGGGGGGATTCAGGGCGGCTTACAAAAGGCACAATTCGATGCCTACACAATAGTACAAATAAACATATATAAACAGCAATTAAAACAGTTATAAACAGTTACAACAATCAGTTATATATCACAATCAATAAAACCAATCTCATGCTCAACGTTCGCCAGCTCAGAATCCATAAATTCTAGGGCTGGGCAGTTTCGTTTCGTTAATTCGTAATTTGTTAATAATTCGTTAATTTTTTCAATTACAAAACGATAACGAACCATTCTGGAGCAATTATTAAAAAAAACGAATTTTCAAAAACATTTTGTAAATGCTTCGTATTTTGATATTGTATTCGTTTCGTTATTGTTTTGAGGTCGTTTCGTTATTATTTCCGCATGTCTGGGCCAGTTTTATGGTTTAATTAGTGAAAAAAAATTATAATATCACACCAACAGTCAACAACAGAGGGAGAGGGAAGCTTCAGAAGGTTTTGGAGGTTTTTTAGCGTATTTCGCGGTCGCGTCCGCCATTAACGAATCGATTCGTTATTGTTTCGGAAATCGATTCGTTAATTTTTTACCATTTACGAAATTTCGTAAATATCGAACTTTTTAAAAGGAAAATTTTGTAATTATTTTAAATATCGAAACAAAATAAAAACCCAAATACAAATCGATTTTAGAAACAATTTTTTCCGTTGTTACCCAGGCCTAATAAATTCATTCCACTTGTCAATTCCTATCAGTTCTAGTCGTCATTGTCCTTTATCTGTCTGCCAGATTACCCAAACGCCTGATCCCAAATCCATGTTTTTAATTTCCTTCTAAAGGAAAGGAGGGATGTTGATGACCTAATTTCCTCGGGGAGTGAATTCCACAGGTGAGGGGCCACCACCAAGAAGGCCCTGCTCCTCGTCCCCGCCAATCTCACTTGTGATAGAGGTGGGGCCGAGAGCAGGGCCTCCCCAGAAGATCTTAAACTCTGAGGCGGGACATAGAGGGAGATGCGTTCGGACAGATACGCTGGATCGGAACCGTATAGGGTTTTGTAGGTCAAAACCAGCACTTTGAATTGTGCTCGGAACTGGATCGGCAGCCAGTGGAGCTGACATAACAGAGGGTGGTATGCTCCCTGTATGGCGCTCTAGTGAGTAATCTGGCTGCCGCCCATTGGACTAATTGAAGTTTCCGAACAGTCTTCAAAGGCAACCCCATGTAGAGTGCATTGCAATAATCTATTTGGGATGTAACAAGAGCGTGGACCACGGTGGCCAGATCTGACTTCTCATGGTACGGGTGCAACTGGCGCACAAGTTTTAATTGTGCAAAAGCTCTCCCGGCCACCACTGAGAACTGGGGTTCCAGCAGCACTTTCTGTGATGCAAGCATTGAAGTGGTTTTGTGGTCTCTCCCAGGACATGATGGACTCATTTTCTTTCTCAGCCAATCAGATGCCTGGCTGATGTTTCCATTCTCTTCCCCTCTTGCAGCATGCACTTGGGACTTCAATTCCCAGAACCTTCTCTTGTGTTTTTTTTTAATGTTATGGTTAAAACTTTATAATTTTCCAAAAAAAGTGGATTGGCGAAATGTTCAGAAACTTGGCAGGCTTGCAGAAGAAGATGTAGCCGATAAATTAGGCAAGTTTCATGCCGATTGGCCTTAAAATGATGGAGAAATGAGCCTCTAAAGTTTTCCCATTGGTGCCAATGGATCAAATCTTTCAAGCATGAAAACAGAAACCACTCCTGAATTCAGGAAGTTCCTTAAAAATGGAACAAAATGGCAGCCAAAAACTGGACACTGAGAATGGCATGGGTTTTTGCCGAATTGCACACTCTTAGAAAGTGGCTACACCAACGACCTTATCACATGGGACAGAAGAAGCCTCCCAGGATGCTTCTGCCCCAGTTCACCCATGTTGCCCCATGTCACCCATCATATGAACTGAGACTGTAGCATGGTGGGACAGCAGGGCTTCAGCGGAGTAACAATGCTTTCCCACATGGGATGGGGAAGCATCAGCCAGTGACCAGGGTGCTGGGATTGCCCCAATGTTTCCCCGATGCCAGAGACGCTACCAAGTCAAGATGTTGGACCTCATCAGTGTGATGAGGTCCCAAAAGAATTCCAGTTCTTGATCACAACACCAGCAAAGAAATATGCCCCATAATGGGAAAAGATTTTCCACTCCCAGTGTGATGGATGACCCCACCTTTAGACATGGTGAGACAATCAAGTCAGGCAGTAAATGGCATGAAGGGGGTCAGAACCCATGAGATCACTCCACCAATCTTCCCTAAACTCCTTTTCTCTTTGCCAGAGCTGTGCATGCCAAACAGCCTTGATTATGGAAATGTTCCCTCAACAAGGTTGAAATGAATTCCACTTCGGTTCATTTCTATCACGTTGCCAGGGCTCTGCCTTTACCGAGGCAGAGATGAACCAAACAAATACCCAGTTTGTATAAAACAACTGAATTAAAACAGCACTTACTTTCTGGTTGTTTTAACAGTCCAAAATATAAAACATAAAGATCCCACTCAGCCATGGAATATAAAATAAAAACAGCAAACATTGTTGCAGGTTCAAGATACTCCATAGTCAAAAGGTCCAGTCCAGTGGTCAAACACCGACAGTTCAATAAACAAAGTCCAGGGATCAAGAGTCTATACCGTAGTCAAAAGCCAAAGGTACAAGAGACAGGTCAGGACACCAAAAATCCACAAACCTGGGGGAAAACCAGCAGCATCTACCACCAAAGTAAAACAAATACTTTTCTCCCGAAGATCAGTCCCAAGCCTAACTCCTTATATCCAGAAATACCCAGCTGACACCCATCCCTTGCATACCTCGACCTTAGTTGCTTTCAGCCATGAACTCTTACTTACAGATTACTCAACCCTTTAGAACTAAGACTTACATTAACCCTTCCATCACCAACTGCTAGGCCTGCCACCACCAACCACCAACAACTGCAGAACGTGATACATGACAATTTCACACCTGGCACAAGAAAAAGGCACCTCAAATAGCAAAAAGTCTTGGGCCAACTCTACTTCATGTATAAGACTAGAGTCTCAGATACAATATAACTCTAAGCTGCACCTGAGACAGTAGGACAACCCTATCAATGGAATTGTCAGTCATTTTATTCAGGGCATCATTAAAAAGGGAATTAAAAATGACTGGATGAAAGCTGTTGATGGAACTGGGCTGCAGATATGCCCCGTTCCCCTGTATATATTAGCTATTTCGTGGACATGATTCTGTCACAAACCTGCCACTCCGTCCAGCTCATCGCTCATGCTTTATCACCAGCTGAACTTAAAATACACAGTCCCATGAATGCTTCAAGCTAGGGTGAAGGGCTATGCTGGGTAATAAAGATAGCTTTTCTAGCTCCGGACAAAGTTATTGCTTTGCATCAGACAATGCAAATCATCAGTTTTTATTGCAGGCTTCCTTTTATTGGACAAAGGGGAGAGAAAGGAGACCGTGTGCTCTCTCTACTTACCGAGCGGTTGTATTGATATTTCATAAAGGGTGGCTAGAAGGGTTGTCATTACATAGGCTGGCTGCCATATTAGTTACTTGGGTCCAATTGAAATCCCTTCCTGCGATATTCCCCTGGTAGCCATCACAGCCTTCTTTTACTTAGGACTTGGGCATTGCGACACGCTAACTAGAATCCCAGTTGCCGTGGGGCAATTTGTAGTGATCTATGAAAATAATAAATAATCCAGTCCTTAATGCGACTGTGCTCGGTACACAGTGCTTTGTTGTTTACCATATTAAACAGCTGCCAAGCAGCCATACTTTATTGTGTTTCAGTAGTTCAATTATACTTTTATTAGACACTCACCAGCATTGTTAGGCAGGTTGTAAATTACCAGGAAGGGAGGGGGGAAATCTCTGGTCGGAAATCACCCCCAAAACTTTGATCACAAGGCAACAACTCACCTTGGTGCTTGCAGAATCAGCAAGGAAGAGTTTTTTGGATGCCATCCCCAGTCAATTTTAGGCACAGCAACAGTCCTGCTGATTTCACTACGGAAATTAAACATCTGCTTATCGCTTACCAACTGAAATCAATGAGATGTTAAACTGCTTATCTTGGCTGGATTCAATTTGCAGGGGTGAGGGGAGGAGAAAGAATACTCTTTTTTAGGACAATGGCTCCCAGAACCCTCATCCAGAATGGAGATTAGCCATTTTGGCCAAAGCCTAAGAACTGTAGTCAGAAAGTAACTTTTCCACACTTTGCCTTCATACCTTGTCACGATGGCTTTATTGCCGTGTTATTCAAAAGCACAATGTTTTTTAAAAAAGTAGAATCAGGAGGAATAAAATGTTCTGCCACTGCTTCAGAGTATTGTAAAAGCTCTAAACAGTTCTGGCCCAGCTTATCTGTCCAAACGTATCTCTCTCTATGAACCAACTGAGTTTAAGATCATCTGGGGAGGCCCTACTCTTGGTCCCACCTCCCTGTTGGAGCTCAGCCTGTGATTGTGTTCCAGGATCAGGGTGCTTTGGATGTGAGGAGAAATGTCAATGAGTTTCAAGATGAGTTTCAAGATGGCAATGGTTTGGTCAATGATATTGATGAAGAGAATGACCAGGAGATCCCTGTTCAAAGTGTAGTTTCCCGTGAGAATGTCCCTGAGGGGTGTGGGGATGATGGTGTGCTATCTGAATTGTTACCAGAAAGTTCTTATGATAGGGAACATGAAAACAGCTCAGCACCTGGCCCAGCTGCAGAAATTAATGAGCAAATAGATCAATCAAAATAGGAGAGCTAAACAGTGGCTTCGGCGTTCTGCCAGGCTCCGAGAGAAAAAGATAAGACATTCTCAGCAAAAACGAAACCAACTTCTGAGTGCTATAGACATAGCTAATGAGGAGATAAAAGTCCCAAGTACAGGATATGTAGTCAAATGAAGCATTGTTTGGAATCAAGTCAAGATCCTGTCCTTGTTTCATGAAAGCTATTTACCTATTTCTTTAAAGTGCTTTTTACTTTCCTGCTTTTTAATTATCTTCAATAAAAGGATTGTTTCCCTATCCAATGGTGTGGTGTTTAAAGTCAGAGAGCTTTTCCTGTCCTGGAGTGCAACACTCCCTTGCAGGTGCAATTGACAGATACAAGAGACAGGGTCTTCTCAGTGGTGGCCCTTCGGCTGTGGGACTCCTTCCCCAGAAATATTAGATCACCCTCTCCCCCCTGGCCTTCCACAAGAGAGTAAAAACATGGTTTTGTGACCAAGTTTTTAGAGAACTTGTGCAATAGACAGACTTGGAACAATGTACAAAGACCATTGGAACGGCCCGGATTACACTAGTGGATTACATGTTTAACTCTGCATGTATTGTTTTTTAAATGTTTTAATGGTTTTAATGTACTTTTAAAATCTATTTTAATATTTATTTAAGTGTACATTGTGTTTTAAGGCATCAAATCATTGCCTGGACGTAAAGCTGCCTTGAGTCCCCTCTGGGGTGAAAAAGGCGGGATAGAAATGTCGTAAATAAATCAATAAATCAATAAATTGTAATTTCTGATATCAAATGTATACTGATTTATCCTCTCCAATTGAGATCATCCTATTTGTCCAATGTAGAGCATAGAAGAGTGTTGTTAACAGGATGACACATATCAGCTTGGAAGATGAGTATGTACATGCATCGCTGAGGTTGTGGGTGACATTATGGAGACCTATAATGTTGCTGCTATGGATCAAGATTGACCCCAGATGTCCAAGTCTTGATAATAGTGCTATACCTCTATAGCAGGAATGGACCCTTTGTGAGTGATCACTCAGAAAAGATAGTATAAACAAATAAACAGCTTGTTGTTGTTGTTCGTTCATTCAGTCGTTTCCGACTCTTCGTGACCTCATGGACCAGCCCACGCCAGAGCTCCCTGTTGGCCGTCACCACCCCCAGCTCCTTCAAGGTCAATCCAGTCACTTCAAGGATGCCATCCATCCATCTTGCCCTTGCTCGGCCCCTCTTCCTTTTTCCTTCCATTTCCCCAGCATCATTGTCTTCTCTAAGCTTTCCTTTCTTCTCATGATGTGGCCAAAGGACTTCATCTTTGCTTCTACTATCCTTCCCTCCAATGAGCAGTCAGACTTTCTTTCCTGAAGTATGGACTGGTTGGATCATCCTACGGTCCAAGACACTCTCAGAACTTTCCTCCAGCACCACAGTTCAAAAGCATCTCTCTTCCTTCGCTCAGCCTTTCCTCTGGTCAAGCTCTCACATCCGTAGGTGACTACGGGGAAAACCATTGCTTTAACTATGCGGATCTTCGTTGCCAGTGTGATGTCTCTACTCTCCAGTATTTTATTGAGATTGGACATTGCTCTCCTCCCAAGAAGGAAACATCTTCTGATTTCCTGGCTTTGCACCTAGAAATACAAAGTCTGTCACTGCCTCCACATTTTCTCCCTCTGTTTTCCAGTTGTCAATCATTCTTGTTGCCATAATCTTGGTTTTTTAAATGTTTAACTGCAACCCAACTTTTGCGCTTTCTTCTTTCACCTTGATTAGAAGGCTCCTCAGTTCCTCCTCGCTTTCGGCCATCAGAGTGATATCATCGGCATATCTAAGGTTGTTAATGTTTCTTCCAGCAATTTCCACCCCAGCCTTGCATTCATCAAGCCCCGCACATCCTCGCATGATGTGTTCTGCATACAAGTTGAATAGGTTGGGGGAGAATATGCAGCCTTGCCGGACGCCTTTCCCAACCTTGAACCAGTCTGTTGTTCCGTGGTCAGTTCTTCCTGTTGCTCCTTGGTCCTTGTACAGATTCCTCAGGAGAGAGACAAGGTGGCTTGGGATGCCCATCCCACCAAGAACTTGCCACAATTTATTATGACCCACACAGTCAAAGGCTTTAGAGTAGTCAATGAAGCAGAAATAGACGTTTTTCTGAAACTCCCTGCCTTTCTCCATTCTCCAGCATCCGGATACTGGCAATCTGGTCTCTCGTTCCTCTGTCTTTTCTAAACCCAGCTTGTACATCTGGCAACTCTCGCTCCATGTATTGCTGGATCTTGCAGGAAATAAACAGCTATCCAGATGGAATTGGAAACCTGCAGGTTTTTCTGCCTTTCCCACTGTACACGAGGGAATATCCCAGAAAACAAGTACTGCTTCTAAGAAGGTCTTTTTTTATTAAGTTACATGGCAACACATTCCCTTGGTCCCTTGTATAAAAGAGTTAGATTAACCTAACAGTAGAAAACACATAAAGCCCATTTGATGTGATATAGAGTGACAAAATGAAGAGGTTAACGATCTCATAACTTCCAATTAGTGTGGAGCCATTATCGTCTTTCTACACCCAACCCTGATGTTCCAATAAAAAGATTAGCCAACGCTGCTGTCACGTTTGAACTCTCCGTTCCTCTTCTTCCTTCCCTGCGGTCGGCAAGGGAGCCGTACGGCTTTGCTTTCAGCTGCCTTTCCTTCCATTCTCTGGTCACTTATTCATGGATTTGAAAATGGGAAGATGTATTTATTTTGCTGTTATGTGTTCCGGGCTTGGCTTCTTGTAAGCCAGCCCAAGTCCCCTTTGGGGAGATGGTGGCGGGGTATAAATAAAGATGATGATGATGATGATGATGATGATGATGATGATGATGATGATGATCCTTCCCTTTCCATGTGTTTCTGTGGACCAGTCTGTTGATCTGGAAAATAAAGTAATGAGAAAGTGTTGGTTTCTAATATATGTAATTTCTTTATGCTCGTGGGTAAGCATACTTCTTGCTGTTTCTTTGTGGAGATTGTCTGGTTTGCCTACTCTGGAATATGCAACATATCATTGTCCTTCTTTAGGGGTCCCTTTCCAAATCTATGATACTATATCTCTGTGTGTGAATCATATCTATCTATCTATATCTATGGCTGGATGGTTCTTTGTCAGGATGGCTTTGATTACGTTTTCTTGCCCTGTTGAAGGGAGTTGGACTGGATGGCCTTAAGTATTTTCTGTTGGTCATGGGGGTTCTGTGTGGAAATTTTGCCCCAGTTCTGTCATTCATGGAGTTCAGAATGCTCTTTGATTATAGGTGAACTATAAATCCCAGTAACTACAACTCCCAAAAATCAAAGTCTATTTCCCCCAAACACCATCTGTATTCATATTTGGGCATATGGAATATTCTTGCCAAGTTTGGTCCAGATCCACCATTGTTTGAGTCCACAGTGCTCTCTGGATGTAGGTGAACTACAACTTCCAAACTCAAGGTCAATGCCCACCAAACCCTTCTAGTGTTTTCTGTTGGTCTTGGAAGCCCTGTGTGCCAAGTTTGCTTCAATTCCATTGTTAGAGGAGTTTATTTATTTATTTATTTATTTATTATTTAGCGCATTTCTACCCCGCCCTTCTCAACCCCCGAGGGGTGACTCAGGGCAGCTTACAAAAGGCACAATTCGATGCCAGCAATACACATAGTAAGATAAAACATATATCAACAACAATTATAAAACAATTAAAACAATCCAGTTACAAATCCCAATTAATAAAAACAATCTAATGATCAACGCCCGCCAAGCTCAGAATCCGTAAATTCATTCCGCATTGTCATAATCCTATCCAATTCTAGTCGTCATTGTCCTTTGTCTGTCTGTCAGATTACCCAAAGACCTGGTCCCATATCCATGTTTTTAGTTTCCTTCTAAAAGAGAGAAGGGATGTCGATGTTGCATCCCAGTTCCAGAAACAAGACCATAAGATTAAATCCACCACTCTGGACTGTAGGAAAAGCAATCCTTGTTTATTGATGAAAAATTGGTTACAAAAGAAAGGTAAATGCAGAGTAAAATAAACACAGAAAAACACAGGAGTCAATAGAATCTCTGAACTTGAGTAAAACTTCAAAAGCCACAAAACAATAACCAAGATTCTGTTAGCCTTTTACTAACCATGAACTTGGAAACAGAAGCCTCTGGGATTACTGGCCATGGAACACAGGAATTCTGCCAAGACCAGCCACAGTCCCAAACGTTGCTTGACCTAAAGAAGCACCCGGCAGGGATGCTCTTAAACCAAAGAAGCTATTCTTAGAAACGCCCCTTGACTTTTCTGTCTCTTTTTGCTGAAGCCGCTGTGACCTTTGTACAGACTGGGAGACAAATCTATCCCTCACTATCTGTTCTCTCCGGAGCTCATGATCTAGCCCAGGTGGGGAGATATCACGGCTAACTTCCAAAACATTCTCTTCTAACTGTTGGGTTTCGTTTTCATTCCCACTGAGCTCTGTATCAACAACAGATTCCCCACTGTCAGGGTCAGGGAAAGCTTGCTCAGTTTGAAAAACTATCGGAGAATCCTGTTCACACAGATCAGGATCAGGCTGAACCCCAACAGTCGATGACCTAATTTCCCCGGGAAGTGAATTCCACAGGAGAGGGGCCACCACCGGGAAGGCCCTGCTCCTCGTCCCCACCAATCTCACTTGTGATAGAGGTGGGACTGAGAGCAGGGCCTCCCCAGAAGATCTTAAACTCCGAGGGGGGACGTAGAAGGAGATGCGTTCGGACAGGAACGATGGGCCGGAGCCGTATAGGGTTTTGTAGGTCAAAACCAGCACTTTGAATTGTGCTCGGAACTGGATCGGCAGCCAGTGGAGCTGACACAACAGGGGGGTGGTATGCTCCCTGTATGACGCCCCGGTGAGTAGTCTGGCCACCGCCCGTTGAACTAATTGAAGTTTCCGAACAGTCTTCAAAGGCAACCCCACGTAGAGTGCGTTGCAGTAATCTATTCGGGATGCAACAAGAGCATGGACCACTGTGGTCAGAGTTCAGAATGCTCTTTGATTGTAGCTGAACTATAAGTCCCAACAACTACAATTCCCAAACGACAAAATTAATTTTTTTGAGTAATGGTTGCTCATTGGGTTGTTAGGCGTATTCTGTACAAATCTGGTGTAAATTCGTCCAGTAGTTTTTGAGATATATTAATCCCACAAACAAACATTACATTTTTATTTATGTAAGATTATTATTATTATTATTATTATATGTTTGAAATGTAGTATTGAGCCTAGATGCCCCCTTTACCTGCCCTTTTTTTTAATGTCAGGAGCGATTTGAGAAACTGCAAGTCACTTCTGGTGTGAGAGAATTGGCTGTCTGCAAGGACATTGCCCAGGGCACATTGCCTGGATGTTTTGATGTTTTCCCATCCTTGTGGGAGGCTTTTCTCATGTCCCTGCATGGGGAGCTGGAGCTGACACAGGGAGCTTATCCGTGCTGTCCCCAGATTCGAACCTACAACCTGTCAGTCTTCAGTCCTGTAGCCACAAGGGTTTAGCGCACTGCGGGGACTCCTTAGGAGGACTAGTGTTTGGGAATCATTACTCCAGAGCCAGACTTACTTATTTGTTTATTTTGGGCATTTCTATCCTGTCCTTTTCACCTGTGAAGAGGGACTCAGGATGGCTTACAGCAGGCAGTCATTAGATGCCAAAAAAATAATACATTAAAACACACAGTTACAATTAACATCATTAAAACAATTATAAGAATTCAATTAAAAATAGTTTGCCGGTTCAAAACATAAGCCAAATCAGTCCATTGCGGTCCATGAAAACATTCTTTTCCCAGTTTATTCCACAAGCGCTCAATTTATTGCACAAGCGCTCAATCCCAAAGCCAGGATTTGAATTTTCTCCAAAATATCAAGAGGGAGGAGGTGGATCTAATATCATTGGGGAAAGAGTTCCACAGCCGAGGGGCCACCACAGAGAAGGCCCTGTCTCTCGTCCCTACCAGTTGCGATTGGAAGGAGGTGGGACCGAGAGCATGGGGAGCTGGAACTGACAGAGGGAGCTCATCCGCCTTCTCCCCAGATTCGAATCTCTGACCTGTCAGTCTTCCACCCTTCTGGCACAAGGGTTTAATCCATTGTGTCACCGGGGGCTCCTTTCACATGCCATAAACTGCTTCAACCTGGCTCTTATCAAAGAATGCTGTAACTGTAGTGGGATATTATGTAATATTATTGAGCCATCAATAATATTACATATCCCACTATGTATAGGGATCGAGGTATAGGGTGGCAACCTGTGCTTGACGGGGTTGCACTCCCCCTGAAATCACAGTTCCGCAGCTTGGGTGTCCTCCTAGATTCAGCGTTGACGCTTGAAGCTCAGGCGTTGGTGGTGGCTGGGAGAGCCTTCGCACAATTGAAGCTCGTGCATTAGCTTTGACCATACCTCATGGAGTCGGATTTGGCCGTGGTGGTCCACACCTTAGTTACCTCTCGATTGGACTATTGCAATGCACTCTACATGGGGCTGCCCTTGAAGACGGCCCGGAAATTCCAACTGGCCCAACGGGCAGCTGCCAGATTATTAACTGGTGCAAATTACAGAGAGTGGTCAACCTTCCTGTTTAAGGAGCTCCACTAGCTGCCGTTTATTTTCCGGGCTCAATTCAAGATGCAGGTTTTGACCTACAAAGCCCTGAACTGTTTGGGACCCACCTACCTGCGTGACCACATTTCCATCTACGAACCCACGCAATCTCTTTGATCTTCCAGAGAGGCTCTTCTCTCGCTCCATCCCGCATCGCAAGTGTGACTTGCGGAGTTGAGAGAGAGGGCCTTCTCTGTGGTGGCCCCCTGGCTCTGGAACTCACTCCCCAGAGATATTAGGCAAGCCCCCACCCTGGAAATCTTCAGGAGGAATTTGAAAACCTGGTTATTCCAATGTGCCTTCGGTGATTGAATGTAAGATACTCCCTGACCAAACTTTGCACAAAATGTCTTTAGAAGAACTTTATTTTATGGTTTGTGCAATTAAATCCTTCCTCATTCCCAGATCCTCCTCCTGATAATTTACATTGTCCTATCTCCCAGTATTTTAAATTTTTATCCTTGAATCTGGCCCTGCCTATTGAAATCTTATGTGTTTTCAATGCTTGATTTTAGATTTTTGTGTTGCTTATTATATTGACTTTGCATATAATATATTTTATTTTCTGGCTTTGTTATGTTTTTGTGTTATATTGTGTGCACCGTACTCATGGGCATGGCCTCATGTAAGCCACACTGAGTCTCCCTGGGGGAGATGGAGCAGAGTATAAATAAATAAATTATTATTATTATTATTATTATTATTATTATTATTATACCAAATAAGACAGAAAGCTGATTAGTCTCTCTTCCTCCCTTCCCCCTTCTTTCATTCCCTTTCTCCCTCTGATTTTTTTTTTTTTTTTAGTAATGACACCCCTTTCTTTGAGTCTTCACTCAATGCTTCAGAATCAGCCAAAGTGGAGATGAAGTCAGACGGTGTGGGGTCTAATTTATGCGTTGTCCTGCAGGAAATGAGGGGAGGAAATCAGTTGTTTCTTGTCAATTCTTGCTTCCAGGATTTTGTGAGCAGTGTAAATTAAGCGCAATGGATGCCATTGCAGAGCATCTGCCCCTCGCAAGGGAATCTGACTCGGTGGGCATCAATATGCCACCGGGAAGCAAAACCATTAATGAAAGACCTGGTGACTAATCCATTACCTTGTCCTGCTTCATGAATCTTGAATTAATGGCTGTCCCGGCAACGAAAAACCCACTCATACAGACGTGGTCTAAGCTTGGTTCATGATCAAAGACATTGATTAGGATTTTTGTTTTTCCTTTGACTGCCTGGGTGTGCAAAAGCTTGGGGATTATAACCAATGGAAGGCATGCACTGAAGGGTTTCCTCAAAACAATTGCCCGTATTGTACAAATCAGCATCTGAAAGACACAAATATCATTAAGGCTGCTCAGTCATTTAGGAGTCAAGATCATACAGTTCCCTGTTTGGTTTGGGAAACAAGTCCACAATATTCACTTTAATAGACATTTCATTTATGCACTTTGCTTATATTTATGAGTATTATGAATAGGCATTATTTATTTATTTATTTACTACTAGCTGTCCCTTGCCACCCATTGCTGTGGCTCAGTCAGGTGATCTGGAAGATAAAATAATGAGAAAGTGTTGGGTTGTTGTAGGTTTTTTTGGGCTATATGGCCATGGTCTAAAGGCATTCTCTCCTGACGTTTCGCCTGCATCTATGACAAGCATCCTCAGAGGTAGTGAGGTCTGTTGGAAGTAGGAAAAAGGGTCTGTGGAATGACCAGGGTGGGACAAAGGACTCTTGTCTGTTGGAGCTAGGTGTGAATGTTTCAACTGACTACCTTGATTAGCATTTGATAGCCTGGCAGTGCCTGGAGCAATCTTTTGTTGAGAGGTGATTAGATGTCCTTGTTTGTTTCCTCTCTGTTGTTGTGCTGTTGTAATTTTAGAGGTTTTTTTTAATACTGGTAGCCAGATTTTGTTCATTTTCATGGTTTCCTCCTTTCTGTTGAAATTGTCCACATTCTTGTGGATTTCAATGGCTTCTCTGTGTAGTCTGACATGGTGGTTGTTGGTGTGGTCCATCATTTCTGTGTTCTCAAATAATATGCTGTGTCCAGGCTGGTTCATCAGGTGCTCAGCTATGGCTGACTTCTCTGGTTGAAGTAGTCTGCAGTGCCTTTCATGTTCCTGGATTCCTGTTTGGGTGCTGCGTTTGGTGGTCCCTATGTAGACTTGTCCACAGCCGCATGGTATACGGTAGACTCCTGCAGAAAGTGTTGGTTTCTAATATATGTAATTATTTTATGCTTGTGGGTAAACAGTAATTCTTGTTGTTTCTTGGTCAGTGTTGATGTTGACATTGTCTGGCTTGCCTACTCTGGAACACGTAACATGCAAATTGTCCTTCTTTAGGGGTCCCTTTCAAATCTATGATACTATATCTGTGTGTGTGAATCATATCTATCTACCTACCTATCTACCTACCTATCTATCTATCTATCTATCTATCTATCTATCTATCTATCTATATATCTATCTAATCAATGGCTGTATGGCTCTTTGTCAGGAGGGCTTTGATTATGTTTTCTTGACCTGGTGAAGTGACTTGGACTAGATGACCTTAAGGCAGCATTTTTCAACCTGGGAGGGGGTCGTGTGGGGGTGTCAGAAGGGTCACGAAAACAGTATTTTCTCTTGGTCATGGGGGTTCTGTGTAGGAAGTTTGGCCCAATTCTATTGTTGGTGGGGTTTGATTGTAGGTGAACTATAAATCCCAATAACTACAACTCCCAAATGTCAAAGTCTGTTTTCCCCAAGGTCCACCAGTGTGCACATTTGGGCATATTGAGTATCTGTGCCAAGTTTGGTCCAGATCCATCACTGTTTGAGTCTCTGGATGTAGGTGAACTACAACTCCAAAATTCAAGGTCAATGCCCACCAAACCCTTCCAGTATTTTATGTTGGTCATGGGAGGCCTGTGTGCCAAGTTTGGTTCAATTCCATCATTGGTGGAGTTCAGAATGCTCTTTGATTGGAGGTGAACTATAAATCCCAGTAACTACAACTCCAAAATGTCAAGGTGTACTTCCCCCAAACTCCATCTGTGTTCATAAGTGGGCATATGGAATATTCATGCCAAATTTGGCCCAGATCCATCATTGTTTGAGTCCATGGTAGTCTCTGGATGTAGGTGAACTACGACTCCCAAACTCAAGGTCAATGCTCACCAAACCCTTTGAGTGTTTTCTGTTGGTCATGGAAGTCCTGTATGCCCCGGTTGGTTCAATTCTATCATGCTATTTGATTGTAGGTGAACTATAAATCCCAGCAACTACAACTCCCTATCTATCTATCTATCTATCTATCTATCTATATCTATCTATGGTTGGATAGCTCTTTGTTGGGAGGGTTTTGATTACGTTTTCTTGCCCTGATGAAGGGAGTTGGATTGGATGACAACTTTCAACTACAACTCTCAAATGTCTTGTGTCCAAATTTGGTGTCAATTTGTCCAATGGTTTTTTAGGTATGTTAATCCCACAAACAAACATTACAGTTTTATTTAGATAGATATTTGCATATTGCCCTTCTCAGCCCTCAGGCTATTTTGAGAATGTTGTTGTTGTTGTTGTTGTGGTGTACATTAAATGTGAATGTGATTTTCCTGCTTCTTGGCAGAATGGTGTTGGACTGGATGGACCACGAGGTCCCTTCCAACTCAATGATTCTATGATTTTGTTGGATGTGGATGAATGAAACCATGTATGACTGCCCCCCATATACGAGCGTTGTACTATGTTGAGCTATGAACACTCCTTTTCTAGAGAGCTAGACCTTAAATCAAGTACACAAATTAGTGAAGAAGACATAGCCTCTTTCTATGGAATAGCATTCCAGAGCATTGGCATCCTGACTGTGAGAGCCGTTCAGCAGTGGAACTCTCTGCCCCGGAGTGTGGTAGAGGCTCCTTCTTTGGAAGCTTTTAAACAGAGGCTGGATGGCCATCAGTCGGGGGTGATTTGAATGCAATTTTCCTGCTTCTTGGCAGAATAGGGTTGGACTGGATGGCCCATGAGGTCTCTTCCAACTCTAGGAGTCTATGACATCAAAACCAAAAAGGACCACTGGCTAAACTTTGGTTCAGCGTGAGTGCCTATCACATGATTTCAGATTTCTGGAGGGCAAAATATGGTGAGAAAATAATTCTTCACATGCGTACCTTGGGAAGTCAGATCTGGCCACGGTGGTCCACGCTCTTGTTACATCCCGTTTGGATTACTGCAACGCACTCTACGTGGGGTTACCTTTGAAGACTGTTCGGAAACTTCAACTAGTCCAGCGGGAGGCAGCCAGATTACTCACTGGAGCGTCATACAGAGAGCATACCACCCCTCTGTTATGTCAGCTCCACTGGCTGCCGATCCAGTTCCAAGCACAATTCAAAGTGCTGGTTTTGACCTACAAAACCCTATACGGCTCCAGCCCAGTGTATCTGTTTGAACGGATCTACCTCTACGTCCCACCCCGGAGTCTAAGATCCTCTGGGGAGGCCCTGCTCTTGACCCCGCCTCTATCACAAGTGACGTTGGCGTGGACGAGGAGCAGGGCCTTCTCGGTGGTGTCCCCCTGCCTGTGGAATTCGCTCCCCGGGGAAATTAGATCTGCGACCTCACTCCTCTCCTTCAGGAAAAAACTGAAAACATGGATTTGGGACCAGGCATTCGGACAATCGGTCAGATAAAGAAAGGGCTTGGACAATGGCCAGGAAATGACTAATGGAATGGAATTTGGAACTCTGAAAGATGAACGCTGAGCATGTGAATAGTTTAATATGATGTGTTGTATATTGATTGTTTTGATTGTTTTAACTGTGATAATTGTTTTGTACATTATGTGTAATTTGTATAGGCATCGAATTGTGCCTTTTTTGTAAGCCGCCCTGGGTCCCCCCTCGGGGGTTGAGAAGGGCAAGGTAAAAGTACCCAAAATAAATAAATAAATAAATAAATATTCATCATGTTGAGTAAGCACCATACTTACAAACAGGCCAATTCTCATGCAGAGCTAATCTTCCCATGACAGCCCAACGGCTGCAAAAACTCACTGCAAGCTCCAAGAGTCAATGACTCAGTATAAATTATGTTAAGCAAAACTGTCGGACAAAGTTTCCATCAAGGATAAGCTTTCAGATCAAAAAGAGAGAAAAGAGAGAGAAACAAGGTGAAACATTAGCATAAGGAGGATTAATACACATGCATCTTCAAAATGGCGTGTGCATTTCATGTCTGTTAATGTTGAGAGTTATTGGTAATGGGGGGAAAAGGGGATTTTTTCCCCTACAGCTCAAGGACAAGGCTGATTAACAAATGTTAATGTTGACATAAAGGAGGTCCACAACACAAGGCATTGACATTGATCATGGATTTGACTTAGATTGGCGCTGACGAGGAGAGCAAATGCAGACGTGCAATGATGATGAGTAATGAAGATATTCTACGCACACAATGTTGAAATACAAATACAAATCAAGATGAATGGTGGGATGTAATTTACGGGTGGGTGAGATGTGTCACCTCAACCCAAAACGTAAGCTTAGAGCTTGAGGCTTGTATCCAACCCAAGGTGCTAAACTTAAGTCAATGTTAAGATCAAGAAAGAGCTGGAAGACTGGAAGGAAAGTTTTGAGGAACTGCATCAGAGAAGTTATATGAACTCAACAATCAATGACCAACCTTTGGAGGAAAACGGATTGGACAGGGGAAAAGAGTTACAATCCTAGAGCAGTGTTTCCCTAGAGCAGTGTTTTGGACTTCTGCTCCCAAAATCCCTGATCACTGGCCAAAGCAGCTTAGGCTTCTGGAAATTGAAGTTCAAAACATCAGAAGGACTAGTTGTTGTTGTTGTTGTTGTTGTTGTTGTTGTTGTTGTGTGTGTGTGTTAGGAGAGACTTAAGAGACTGCAAGTCACTTCTGGTGTGAGAGAACTGGCCATGTGTAAAAACGTTGCCCAGTGGATGCCAGGATGTTTTGATGTTTTACCATCCTTGTGGGAGGCCTCTCTCATGTCCGTGCATGGGGAGCTGGAGCTGACAAAGGGAGATCATCCATGCTCTGCCCAGATTTGAACCTATGTCCTGTCAGTCTTCAGTCCTGCTGGCACAAGGGATTAACCCACTGAGCCATCGAGGGCTCCTAGTCCAATGCTCAAACCTCTCCATGATGCTGCATGGGGAGTTGGAGCTGACACAGGGAGCTCATCCATGCTGTCCCTGGATTCGAACCTCTGATCTACCAGTCTTCGCTTGCAAGACGTGGACAGTCTACAGATGTCACATGCACTCCTGGAATAATTTCATCAGCACTGCCTCTGGAAAATTCTGCAAATCTCTTGGGAAGACAAGCGGACAAATGTCAGCATGCTGGAAGAAGCAAAGACCACCAGCATTGAAGCGATGGTCCTCCGCCATCAACTCCGCTGGAGCGGCCATGTTGTCTGGATGCCTGACCACCATCTCCCAAAGTTGTTGCTCTACTCCGAACTCAAGAACAGAAAATGGAATGTGGGAGGGCAGGAAAAGAGATTTAAAGATGGGCTCAAAGCCAACCTTAAAAACTGGCATAGACACTGAGAACTGGGAAGCCCTGGCCCTTGAGCACTCCAGCTGGAGGTCAGCTGTGGCTAGCAGTGCTGTAGAATTTGAAGAGGCACAAATGGAGGGTATTATTTTTTATTATTAAATAAATATTATTCTTCCCCAAATAAATATCCCTCTTCACCAGGGGTCCTCAAATTTTTAAAACAGAGGACCTGGTCACAGTCCCTCAAACTGTTGGAGGTCCAGATTATAATCTGAAAAAAGCATGAATGAATTCTGCACATTGCACATATCTTATTTGTAGTGCAGAAAACACTTAAAACAATTAAAATGAAGAACAATTTAAACAAATATAAACTTATTAGTATTTCAATGGGAAGTGTGGGCCTGCTTTTGGCTGATGAGATAATGTTGTTGTTGTTGTGTGCTTTCAAGTTGTTTCAGACTTAGGTTGACCCTGAGCAAGGGCCGGGGAAATGACCTTGGAGGGCCATATCCGGCCCCGGACCTTAGTTTGAGGACCCCTGCTCTTCACTATAGGGAGCTATCCAGTTCTGGTGGGCAACAAAATTCATTAAGGCCCTGTCTGGGATTGCATGATTTCAAAGGAGCACTTCAGCCTTTGGAGCTGTCCATGGTGACAGCCATTCTTTTCCCTTT
Organism: Anolis sagrei; assembly: GCF_037176765.1. NCBI lineage: Eukaryota > Metazoa > Chordata > Lepidosauria > Squamata > Anolidae > Anolis > Anolis sagrei. The sequence continues at coordinate 39,164,277 of NC_090028.1, forward strand.
CTCTGAACATGTGTTGCTGTGGTTTCTTTCCCAAGATCTGAACTTTGTTTTGTCTTACCTTCTTTGTCCCCAATTTCTCCTTGCTGATACCTGGACTTCACTTTGTTGTTTACTTGCCCCTGGCTCATCCTGACCTCTTACCGAGAACCTCTCAGTGTTGCCTGAACTCTCACATTGCTGTAAAACCTTGGAAAGGACTCATACCATGAACTTCTAAGTGGATTCTAAGTTTTGAACTTTTAAAATCTGTTTTAACTCTGTTTTGAAGTCAGAAAACAGTCTCAAGTCGAAGCACGTCCAAAAGCAGAAGTTCATATCCAAAACGCGATGTCGTCGTCCAAAAACAATCCGGAGTCAGAAGGGAAGTAGAAGTCAGCACTTATGAGATTCCAGTCCGTAGAAACACAGTAACGCAGCAATCTGCAGTCCCAGGCGAAAGTAATGGCAGCATCAAAGTCCCAAGCCCGAATACAACACTTTGCCTACTGCAAAGTCTCCAAAGTTTGATACCTTCTTTTATTCTATAACTCATTATCGGATGATGAACTGCTCTCCACCCGGTCCTCATCACTCTCAGCTGCCTTAGCTTCCACATCTGCTCGTCACCGCCCATCCCTCCAACTTTTCCAGCGTCTATCAAGACTTAGATCACCCCATGTATTACCAGGTTGCCAATCTCCAGAAAACCCTTCAAACTCAACACTGGATGTTGGCTGTATACATATGTCCCTGATTTCCTGCACATGGGTCCACTCTAGCCCATCCTCCTCTTCATTATCACTCCCAGTCCCATCACTCCCCGTGAACCCCATTAAGTCCTCCTCCTCAGTAGGTATTTCACGGATACGTTTCCTTTCACATTCCTCATCTGACTCTTGCTCCCGTGTAGCCCGTTTCAAACCTCTGCTCTCATCTCCCTCCTCCTCCATTTCAGAATCTGAGAAGCCTTCAAACAAGTCAGTATATAAAGGTGTCATGAATATCTCTCTAATTCGCTTCCTTTGTTGCTCTTGTTCCAATACCTAGCAGCCCTCTTACCCCTTCTACTACCAGTTGTAGCTTGACCAGCACACTGTACTACAACACACACACATATACACATACATATACACAAATATATACACACACAAAAACACATTTACACAGACTGGGCCACAGCAATACATGGCAGGGGACAGCTACTAAATAAGTAAATAAGGTGGAGACCAGGGTACACAAAAATGACCTTGGGGAAAGCCTTTATGTTGAACTTTGCCCATTCCTTGTGTTTGACGGGCAGTTCTATTTGTAAGTCAGAGTCTTCTATTTAAAATGTCATTAAGTCACCTAATATTTCCTCATTTCCTACACTATTTTCCAGTTCAAAGAGTGGAAGGTTGCTAAGCGGGTGGAGGGTGAAAAGGGGGAAGGAATCAGAAAACATAATCAAATTAATCGAAATGCATTTGTACGCCTATTAAACCCACCTGTCCTGGGCTTTTCATTTATCATGATTATGACTGAACAACCAAACGGAGAAAGGTGCTGTTTCTTCATTCAGTGTGGAATGATGATTTATTACCCTGCACATCCTTAGCAATGGTTGAGATCTAATGGACATCTCTGCATGACAAATCATTCATCCTCCAAGTAAAATTAGACACACCGTCCTTTCATGTAGAACATTTCACAGCGATTCGTGAGAAACTGATATTATTTGTGTTGAACTGCTCCATAATTGCCCACAGCACCTAGTGTACAGTGGAGATCCGAAAGAACATATGCTAATATTGGAGCTTATAATGGGGCACATTAACTATGCAGCCTGACCTCGCCGTTTCTAAATGTCAACCTTAGTCAATCCATGGGACCGTTTTAAAAATGTACCATTATCTTCTGGTGTCGGGTGGGGGAGATGTGAGGATATGCGAGGGTTGAATGAAAAGCAATGCCTCCACCTTCATAACTCCTCAACAGATGGCAGTACTGGTATGCAGCAAGTACTGGCTTGTTCAGTAGACTCTCCTTTACAGTTCCATTTGGCTGGGAAGCCTTAGCATTGTACGGTTGTGTTGTTAAAGTGTGAAGTATGGAACCCTGCGCAGATGGTCGATCAATGGGACTTAAGCAATGTGCAGTCATTGAATTCTTGACAGCAGAAGGTGTCACCCCATCAGAGAATGCAAGCTGTTTATGGTTATTTATTTATTTATTATTTATTTAAAACATTTATATTCTACCCTTCTCACCCCGTAGGGGACAGGGTGGAGCACAGCATATACACGGCAAACATTCAATGCCGGGACACAAATTCTTATATACATACATAAACATTAAAAACATTTATCTCAATATTAAAATACACCATTTAAATCCGTCTAGTCATCCATGTCAAATCTAATTGGCCTGGTAATCTTTCCTATTGCTGCTTTATTGCCCTGTCCCGAAAGCTTGGTCCCACACCCAAGTTTTTACCATCCTTCTAAAGGACAGGAGGGAGGGGGCCAACCTGATCTCACCAGGAAGGGAGTTCCATAGCCAGGGAGCAATCACCGAGAAGGCCCTGTCTCCCATCCCCACCAATCATGCCTGTGACAATGGTGGGACAGAAAGCAGGGCCTCCCTGGAGGATCTTAATCTCCACAATGGTTCACAGGGAGAGATGCGTTCGGACAGGTAATTTGGGCCGGGGCCATTTAGGGCTTTATAGGCCAAAGTCAGCACTTTGAATTGTGCCCGGTAGCAAACTGGCAGCCAGTGGAGCTGGCGTAACATGGGAGTTGTATGTTCCCTGTATGCCGCCCCCGTTATTAACCTGGTTGCCTCTTGTTGGACTATTTGAAGCTTCTGAGCAGTCTTCAAAGGCAACCCCACATAGAGTGTGTTGTGGTTCAACAGTCTCCTGAGCAGCCTGATGGGTTTAAGTTTTTTCAGCCACAGTTTTCTCAGCCTGCGGTAGAGTTGGAGAAGCAGTTCTCACAGGACAGGAATGCAGCTGATAAGGATGAGGTCCAGGTGCTGCTTCAAAGGAATAACGAAACTGTGAGAAGAAGCTCGCGGATCGCTGCCAAGTTAGGTCAGCAATGGGTCAAGAGAACAGTGGGAAAGTAGATTGTTTTGATGTGTAAAAGTATTTAGAGCTTTCACTGACGATTCACAGCTGTCAGTTTCAACGTGGCTTTCTGCTAGCAGTTTCATGATCCTGCATTGGGAGACAGGAGGCTCGGAGCCTGGGTTTCTTCGTGCTGCTTTTGGGCTAAGTTGCTTGGCACAGGGTTTGTGCTTCCTGCTTCATGACTTTTGTTTATTTTGATTTTCTCTTAAGGATTTCTGGAACTGTACAGTGCATTTTACCTGAACTTTGGAACTTTGTACTGACTTAACCTTTGCCTTCTTTTGGGAACCTTACAATAAACTATAATTCTTACAGCCATGGTCCGGTGGTGTTTGAGAGCAAGGTGAAGCTTAATCTGAGGTGCAACAGAGTGATTGTGTTGATGTGAGTGCTGTGCATTGTTGGGCAAGTAAGTTTAAAGATGTTGAGGTGGGAACATCTGACTTGCAAGACAAACAAAGAGTTGGACGTCCTGTGACAGCAACCACTGAGTTTCACAAGCAAAAGGTTGACAGATTGATTCAGGATGATTGTCGTATCACTCAGAGAGAAATTTCAAGCATAATTGACATTTCACAAGAACGTGTGGGTCACATTATTGCTTTGCTTGATTATCGGAAGATCTGTGCATGATGGGTACCCAGGATGCTGACACCTGAAATGAAAGCACACAGACTTGAAATTTGCCAGGAATTCCTCTCGTGTTACAAGAATGGAGGTGACACCTTTCACCATTCAATTGTGACAGGAGACCATTATGATCCGGAGACAAAACACCAGTCTATGGAATATTGACACGAAGCCTCGCCCCAGAAAAAGACATTCAAGACACATCCCTCAGCTGGAAAAATCATGGCAACAGTGTTCTGCGATGCAGATGGTGTTTTCCATGTTGATTTCCTTGAACGTGGAACAATAATAAATTCAGAGCATTACATCACAATGCTGCAAACTTTGAAACGATGGCTAACAAGGGTCCGAAAGGAAAAGGGAAATGTTTTCCTGCAGCATGACAATGCCAGACTACACACTTCACATGCCACCACAGCAGAATTTCAGAGACTGGATCTCACCACGGTATGACATCCTCCATACAGTCCAGATTTAGCACCACCTGACTTCCATCTGTTCTCAATAATGAAAGATGTGAAGACATCATTACGCTTCTGCTGAAGACTTTGAAAGAACTGTGAGACTCTGGTTGCGGAAACAGAGTGTCGACTTCTTCCGTGACAGCTTCAGAAAACTTGTTCATCGTTGGCAGAAATGTATCCAATTATCTGGTGATTATGTGGAAAAGTGAATAGTGGTAGTTAAAGAGCACATTCTAAGGATTATTTCTGCTTTTGATTTATTAAAATATTCCCATTCAAACCCAAGTAACAAAGGTGGAGGCATTTCTTTTCATTTTCCCATTTAGAGTGCTGGTATAGGTGAAATATTTCTACATGGAAATAGGGACCAGGAGATGAACTGAATGGGAAATACTTCCTTTAGCATCTTAACGAGTGAAATGGACTTTTGCAGCTTTCAGATTCTAACCTCTAATTGCCAATGTAGTGTTATTTTGAAGTGAATGGGCACAAATCAAGCCTTAGACATGACAACTTATGGGGTGAAAATGCTCATCTCCCAAGACAATCTTCTTCTGAACACTAGGTCATTTTCGTTCAAGAAAAAGAAAACAATTAAAGATGGATCATACATGAGATTGCTGAACCGGAGTTCATTTGCAGATTGATACAATTTCACCAAGCCTTAATTATGGATTGCAAGGAGTAATCATATGGTACGTAGTAGATTGCAAAGCTAACCTCGGTCCACAATGGCTGGCGTGCCAGCTGCTTATTACTGAGGTCTGTTTACTTGAACCGAAGGACGCAAGAATCAATAAAGGATGCTTGTGGAATTTAAGCCATGTGCCTTTCCAGACAAAATGATGTGTTTGCACCTAGAAAGTTTTGGAACTGAGCTTTCCTCCAGATTTCACAGATTTCCAGATACTGCAGTTCAGGTTTTAGTCGTTTTAATTGTCTCAAATTAGATGCCATATGAGAGGAAAGGCCAAATTGCAAGATATCGCTTGAGTTAGATCTGCCTTTGATGTGAATATGCATGTGCATTCAGATATTGTCTTGAGAGAAACGTGTTTTGCTTTGTTTTGCATTAATTACAGATTAATGAGGAAATTAATCAAATTGAGAAAAAATCACAGGAAAGTGACATATAGCAGAAATGGTGTTTTGTCAATCCCTGCAGTCACATGACTGACTGATGACTATGCCTCAATTTACAGCAGAGGGCCAGTTCATGGTCTCTCTGTCTATTGCGAGGATGATGATTGATGATTATAGCCATGGTTGTTGTTGTTGTTGTTGTTGTTGCTGCTGCTGCTGCTGTGAGCCTTCTAGTTGTTTTAAACTTAGGCTGATACTAAGGCAACTCTGTCACAGAGATTTTTGTCAAAATTTATCCACAGAAAAAATGACTTTGTCTTCATCTTCAACTGACCAAAAGTTGGTGGTTCAAATCCGGGGAGTGAGGTTAGCTCCTGCTAGACCAGTGTTTCTCAACCTTCCTAATGCCGCGACCCCTTAATACAGTTCCTCATGTGGTGGTGACCCCCAACCATAAAATTATTTTCGTTGCTACTTCATAACTGAAATTTTGCCAGTATTATAAATCCTAATGTAAATATCTGATATGCAGGATGTATTTTCATTCACTGGACCAAATTTGGCACAAATACCAAATACCCAATACGCCCAAATTTGGAGGGGTGGGAGGGGGTTTGATTTTGTTATTTGGGCATTATAGTTGCTGGGATTTATAGTTCATCTACAGTCAAAGAGCATTCTGAACTCCACCAACGATGGAATTGAACTAAACTTGGCACATGGAATGCGCATGATCAACAGGTAATACTGGAAAGGTTTGGTGGGCATTGACCTTGAGTTTTGGACTTGTCGTTCACCTACATTTAGAGAGGACTGTGGACTCAAACAATGATGGATCAGGACCAAACTTGGCGTGAATGCTCAATATGCCTAAAGGTGAGCACTAATGGAGTTTGGGGAAAGCAGACCTTGACATTTGGGAGTTGTATTATTTATGTATTAACTTTATTTATACCCCGCTAAAATCTCCCGAAGGACTTGATGTGGCTTACAAAGGCCAAGGCTTGCAAAGGACCTGATGCGGCTTACAAAGGCTAAGTTGTAGTTGCTGGGATGTATAGTTCACCTACAATCAAAAAGCATTCTGAACCCCACCAACAATAGAATTGGTCCAAACTTCCCACACATTTTAAACACAGAACCCACATGACTGAAACCACAATACTGTGTTTTCCAATGGTCTTTAGCAACCCCTCTGACACCCCCTCACGACCACCCCCAGGGGTCCTGACCCCCAGGTTGAGAAACACTGTGCTAGGTGGACTGGTGAGCTGGGGCTAAAAGCGGGTGCTTTCCTCTGATCTATGTTCTTTTAAATGCACCTTTTATTGTTGTTGTTGTTCATTCGTTCAGTCGTCTCCGACTCTTCGTGACCTCATGGACCAGCCCACGCCAGAGTTCCCTGTCGGCACCTTTTATTACCTCCCTGCTATTTCATCTGAGTCCCCAGTGGCGCAGTGAGTTAACGTGCTGAGCTACTGAACTTGTTGACTGAAAGGTCACAGGTTCGAATCTGGGGAGCGGCGTGACCTCCCTCTGTTAGCCTCAGCTTCTGTCAACCTAGCAGTTTGAAAACATGCAAATGTGAGTAGATCAATAGGTACCACTCTGATAGGAAGGTAATGGCATTTCATGAAGTCATGCTGGCCACATGACCTTAGAGGCATCAATGGACAACACCGGCTCTTCAGCCTAGAAATGGAGATTAACGCTACCCCCCAGAGTCAGACATGAGTAGACTTAATGCCAGGGCAAACTTTTATCTTTACTTACATAATCTTCAACTTCACCTTCATTTTTTCTCTCCCCTCCTCCCTCCTTCTATTTTGGAGGGAGCAAGAATGGGAATGAAAGGATTCCCTCAATTTTGGGGGGAAATAGAGAAAGGAGAGGAGTGGTGGCGTGGTGCGGTTCGGACTGAGACAGGTGAGGCAAGGCAAGGCAAGCAATGGCTGACGTGTGAGGTATTGCTGTTTTGGGCTGCATTTACACTGTTGAATTAATGCAGTTTGACATCACTTTTACTGCCATGGCTCAACATCATGTGGAAACATGATGCATATATTTCGTTTTATCATATTTATTTATTGTATTTTTATAAGTGTTTTACTTACTATAAATGGGGGATGCCTGGCTCGAGAGCAGTACGTGTGAAAAAGATCTTGGAGTCCTTGCGGACAACAAGTTGAACATTAGCCAACAATGTGATGTGGTAGCAAAAAAAAGCCGATGGGATTTTGACCTGCATCAATAGGAGCCTAGTGTCTAGGTCCAGGGAAGTCATGCTCCCCAAGCTCTATTCCGCCTTGGTTAGACCACACCTGGAATATTGTGTCCAATTCTGGGCACCGCAATTGAAGAAAAATATTGACAAGCTGGAAGGTGTCCAGAGGAGGGCAACTAAAATGATCAAGGGTCTGGAGCGGCTTCAAGAGCTGGGCATGTTTAGCCTGAAGAAGAGAAGGCTGAGAGGAGATATGATAGCCATGTATAAATATGTGAGAGGAAGCCACAGGGAGGAGGGAGCAAGCTTCCTTTCTGCTGCCCTGGAGACTAGGACGCAATGGAGGAATGGCTTCAAACTACAAGAAAGGAGATTCCATCTGAACATGAGGAAGAACTTCCTCAGGAGAGCTGTTTAGTAGTGGAACTCTCTGCCCCGGAGTGTGGTGGAGGCTCCTTCTTTGGAAACTTTTAAGCAGAGGCTGGATGGCCATCTGCCTGGGGTGTTTTCAATGCAATATTCCTGCTTCTTGACAGGGGGTTGGACTGGATGGCCCATGAGGTCTCTTCCAACTCTAGGATTCCATGATTCTATAGAGTGTAATCAAGTTTTCTCAAGCCTTTTTGTTTGGTTTGGTATTGTGATATGGTCTAAGGGATAATCAATAAAATTTACTACTACTACTGCTACTACTACTACTACTACTACTACTACTGCAATGGCTCAACCTTAAGGCAAAACAGCTTCCCTGACTTCATCTAAATCAAGGTGTGCATAATATCCAAACCAAAGCAGATTATTCTGATACATGAAGAACACAGTTCTAATAACAAAGTCAATTACAGAATACTGAGCCAAGATATAATTCTGGATAATGGGGTGAAAAATTGTGGGAGGCAACAGGCTCTAGTCTTCCATTCTGATTCTTCATACCTGCTAGAATTGGACTATAATGGTCTTCTTAATAAACTGGCTAAATATACAAAACATTAAAGATTTCAAGCTTACCTAGGAAAAGGACATTACCTATTCCTGGCAAGCTGCACTCGGTATATTATTGTTGTATGATGTTCTATATCAGCAGATGCAGCAGTATTAAATATCTTAAATAGGCTGTTTCTTAACCTCTGGACATCTTATAAAGTGACCTAGAAAATAATCCAATGCATTCAAATGTACCTAGTGAGAGCATCCTCATTGTGTCTATCATTAGTCATAACCGTCCCAATGAAGTCTTCATATTGACATATGTATCAGCCAAGAGAGCATGACAGAATAATTGCACCATCTCCTGAACAGCCCACTGCATGCTCTCTGATAAATTCCATTCATCAGACATGACAGAAACATTTCATAGCCATATGGCGGAAAACTCGATTTTTATGTGACAAGATACGGTATAGAGAGCACCTCTGCTCCTATAAGGTGGCAATATGCACAGCAAAGAAAACTTTCTTCTCTGCAGATATTACATCTGCGGATTCACATCCAGCTGAGCTGTTCAGAGTGGTGGGAGACGTAACTGAGGTGCCCTCCCCTCCGAACTCATTGCTACAACTTTCAGTAGCTCACTGTGATGCCATTAACAACCATTTTGCAGGTGGAATCTCTCGCATAAGAGCTGACTTAGATGATGTCATGGGAGAAGAAGCCAACACAAGGTGTCCATCAACTCTATGAGTGGGGTTACACTGGATCAGTTTCAGTTGGTGAGTACTGTTGATGTGGACAAGCTGCTGGGCTAGTAAGGATGTTGTGACTCAGCTGGAATCTCAGAGTGATCGTGTCAATGATTCTGATGGGTTTCAGATTCACAGTCAGGTGCAAAGTTATGATGTCCCTGTGTTAGACAAAGAAGACCAGGAACAGGAGGCAGAAGTTCAGATGTTTCCCACAGCAAGGGATGACGCTGGGGAAAGTGAAACTACTGAGAGCCAGGTGGATTCAGGAAGGGAGGACGGTTCTCAGCCAGATAGTTCTCAGCCTGATAATGAGGGGAAAAGCACTAACAAGGAATTTGACCTTGATGGAGCCGGATGGAATTTAAGGTTCGAAGGAGTGTCTGGATCGCGAGCAGGTGAGAGAGGGAGGCTCGGGCCCATAGGAACGCCTTCATTATTTATTTATTTATTTATTTATTTCAGACATTTTTACCCCGCCCTTCTCAACCCCTGGGGGGACCCAGGGCGGCTTACAATTGGCAATAATTCAATGCCGCATCATAAAATACAGAATAACAAATATAACAATTAAACATAAACATTAATAAATAATGTAATACTTACACTCTGATTAGCTATTGCCCGTCTGGTGGCTGTTTAGCTAGCCATCTACTAATGATTACTCCGCTTAACTTATCCAAATCCTCTTCCATGCCATAGTCAAACATTATCAATTGTCCTTTAACCTGATTGTCCGAAGACCTGGTCCCACAGCCATGTTTAGACCTTTTTTCTAAAGGTGAGGATGACAATGACCTAATTTCCCCGGGGAGCAAATTCCGCAGGCGGGGGCCACCACCAAAAAGGCCCTGTCCCTCGCCCCCACCAAGTGTGTCTGAGACAAAGGCGGGGCCGAGAGCAGGGCCTCCTCAGAAGATCTTAAGCTCCGAGGTGGGACGTAGAAGGAGATACGTTCGGACAGGTACGATGGACCGGAGCCGTATAGAGTTTTATAGGTCAAGACCAGCACTTTGAATTGTGCTCAGAATTGGATCGGCAGCCAGTGGAGCTGGCACAGCAGGGGGGTGGTATGCTCCCTGTATGACACTCCGGTGAGTAATCTGGCTGCCGCCCATTATCCAAAAACTATTAAATAGACTGTTTGAACATGCCTCAGCGTCAGAGCAACTTTCCGCTTCAACCAAGAGACTTTGCAGCTTTCATGTTCATGTTTTAGGACTTCGTCATGTTCTCACAGGACTTTGCCTTGCCTGTGTCTTCATGGATCTTGTTTGCCTATGTTACCTTGGATTGATCTTTTGGAATATACTTTTGCCTTTTTGAAGTTTTTTATCTTTTTTTTTAATAAACCATAAAAGACTACTGCTGGTGTGTTCTTTGGTGCCTTAAGCAAGTTGATTCTATTCTGAGGTGCAACGAAGGGTGACAATTTAACAAGAATGTGTGGGTCATATTATTGCTTTGCTTGGCTATTGAAGATCTGTACATAATGGGTACCCAGGATGAGAGAACTGTGAGACGATGGTTGTGGAAACAGAGTGTTGACTTCTTCCGTGACGGCTTCAGAAAACTTCTTCACTGTTGGCAGAAATGTATCCAATTGTCTGGTGATTATGTGGAAAAGTGAATAGTGGTAGTTAAAGAGCACATTCTAAGGCAGTGTTTCTCAACCTGGGAGTCGGGATCCGGGGGGGGGGGGGTCGTGAGGGGGTGTCAGAGGGTTTGCCAAAGACCATCAGAAAATACAGTATTTTATATTGGTCATGGGGGTTCTGTGTGGGAAGTTTGGCCCAATTCTCTCGTTGGTGAGGTTCTGAATGCTCTTTGATTGTAGGTGAACTAGAAATCCCAGCAACTACAACTCCCAAATGTCACGGTCTATTTCCCACAAACTGCACTAGTGTTCACATTTGGGCACATTGAGTATCCGTGCCAAGTTTGGTCCAGATCCATCTTTGTTTGAGTCCACAGTGCTCAACTACAACTCCCAAACTCAAGGTTAATCACACCAAATCATTCTAGTATTTGCTGTTGGTCATGGGAGTTCTGTGTGGCAAGATTGGTTCAATTCCATCATTGTTGGAGCTCAGAATGCTCTTTGATTGTAGGTGAACTAGAAATCCCAGCAACTACAACTCCCAAATGTCAAGGTCTATTTCGCCCAACTCCACCAGTATTCAAATTTGGGCATACGAAGTATTTGTGCCAAATTTGGTCCAGTCAATGAAAATCCATCCCGCATATCAGATATTGACATGACAATTCATAACAGGAGCAAAATTACAGTTGTGAAGTAGCATTGAAAATAATGTTATGGTTGGGGGTCACCACAACACGAGGAACTGTTTAAGGGGTCATGACATTTGGAAGGTTGAGAACCACTGTTCTAAGGATTATTTCTGTGTTTGATTTATTAAAATATTCCCATCCAAACCCAAATAACGACGGTGGAGGCATTACTTTTCATTCAACCCTTGTACTTTCTTCTGTGGTTCATTTGGAAACGGTTCTATGATCCAATTCTTTATGTCCTCATAAGGCTTGTGATCATATACATCTCTCCACAAGTTTGATGTGAATGCTGAAATCATTCTCACCTGGTTTCTTGTGGGTTTTTTCAGGCTATAGAGCCATGTTCTAGAGGCATTTCTCCTGACGTTTTGCCTGCATCTATGGCAAGCATCCTCAGAAGTAGTGAGGTCTGTTGGAAGTAGGAAAATGGGTTTATATATCTGTGGAATGGCTGGGGTGGGGCAAAGAGCTCTTCCCTGCTGGAGCTAGGTGTGAATGTTTCAACTGATCACCTTCATTAGCATTTGAAGGCCTGCCTGAGCCTGGGAAAATCTCTTGCTGGGAGGTGTTAATCTGTGCCTGGTTGTTCCCTCTCTGTTGTTTTGCCATTCCACAGATATATAAACCCATTGTCCTAATTCCAACAGACCTCACTACCTCTGAGGATGCTTGCCATAGATGCAGGCGAAACGTCAGGAGAAATGCCTCTAGAACGTGGCCCTATAGCCCGAAAAAACCCACAAGAACCTAGTGATTCCAGCCATGAAAGCCTTCGACAATACATTCTCACCTGCTTAACTCCTCCTCTCCTAACTAGATGCCAATTGGGTAGGAGCCAGCCCTTGAGATGGTGACAATAGTCTATAATTAATGGTTTTTTGTCCGTATTGTGATGTTGGTGGTCTTCCTTTAAAAGGTTCACCCACAGACCAAAATGGTTCTTTAGAAAGCACTTACCATCTCTTCTGTGGCCAAAAGTTACTGGAGTAATGCCTGGTTACTTCATTGAATAGGAAAAGAAAAGCTGTTGACATCTTATTGAATTTACAGGTGAGATGTAAATGGTGCTGAATTAATAATGGAAAGGATCCATACTAAGTGACAGGTTTCAGAAGGAGCACACAGAGGAAAAGAGGCTTGGAAAGCTTTTGTTGTGATGATCAAGGTTGTTTATTATTTGCAAGATGGTTAATTTAGGAATGGGAGATGTGGGTGGAGGGAGCAGAGCATGGCCGTCTCCAAACACCCGTATTGCTGATCGGGAGCCCTTGTAAATTTTGCACATTCCAGCCATTTATTTTCTTTTATACAGCCACGTAGTTACGAATTCGCAGGGTGATCTACAATATCATAAATGTCTCAAAAATAGGTGATTTCATCAGATTTGGACTCATTGCACCCATTGATGAAACCAAAGCGGAACCACTACAATTTTAGTCTTACTGGGCCTACGACGGGCTATGATGCCCCCAATTGAACCCAAATCCCATACTGAATGTTAGCAAAGTCTACTTCCAGTTTTGAGTATTGGATTTGAGTCTATTTTCACCTTTCAATGATTGGTCTTATGGGATAATGCATCTGTCCCCTCCCAAACTGGACTAATATAAGGAAAAAACCAAAGTGCTCTTCCAGCAGTCACCAGCCAATCCTCTCCAATGCCAGAAATACAGCTTAATGGTGTAACATTAGAATATGTTGACCATTTCCGCTCCCTTGGCAGCCACCTTTCCACAAAATCATAGACTCATAGAATCAAAGAGTTGGAAGAGACCTCATGGGCCATCCAGTCCAACCCCATTCTGCCAAGAAGCAGGAATATTGCATTCAAATCACCCCTGACAGATGGCCATCCAGCCTCTGTTTAAAAGCTTCCAAAGAAGGAGCCTCCACCACACTCTAAGGCAGAGAGTTCCACTGCTGAACGGCTCTCACAGTCAGGAAGTTCTTCCTCATGTTCAGATGGAATCTCCTCTCTTGTAGTTTGAAGCCATTGTTTCACGTACTAGTCTCCAGGGAAGCAGAAAACAAGCTTACTCCCTCCTCCCTGTGGCTTCCTCTCACATATTTATACATATCTCCTCTCAGCCTTCTCTTCTTCAGGCTAAGCATGCCCAGCTCCTTAAGCTGCTCCTCATAGGGCTTGTTCTCTAGACCCTTGAACATTTTAGTCATATGGGATAATACATCTGTCCCCTCCCAAACTGAGCTAATATAAGGAAAAAACCAAAGTGCTCTTCCAGCAGTCACCAGTCAATCCCTCTCCAATGCCAGAAATACAGCTTAATGGTGTAACATTAGAAAATGTTGACCATTTCTGCTCCCTTGGCAGCCACCTCTCCACAAAAGTCAACATTGACACTGAAATACAACACCGCCTGAGCTCTGCGAGTGCAGCATTTTTCCAAATGAAGCAGAGAGTGTTTGAGGATCTGGACATCCGTAGGGAGACCAAGGTGCTTGTTTATAAAGCTATTGTTTTGAAACTAGTGGAAAACAGGCAGAAATAGCAAGTCTATATGTATTAAGTGAAGTAGCTAATAATAATAAGTACTTTATGTCAAAATTAAATGGTTGATTGACTAAGGTAGATAGGCATGTACACATCAAAAATATTGTAACCTGATTATATTTGCCACGATTTACTTTTCTGTTATGTAACATATCAAAAATAAACAGTTTTATTTTTTTTAAAACTGCTGGACCGGCCACGTTGTCCAGATGCCCGACCACCGTCTCCCAAAGCAGTTACTCTACTCCAAATTCAAGAACAGAAAACGAAATATTGGTGGGCAGGAAAAGAGATTGAAAGATGGGCTCAAAGCCAACCTTAAAAACTGTGACATAGACACTGAGAACTAGGAAACCCTGGCACTTGAGTGCTCCAGTTGGAGGTCAGCTGTGATCAGCAGTGCTGTAGAATTTGAAGAGGCCTGAATGGAGGGTGAAAGAGGGAAATGTGCCAAGAGGAATGTGCATCAAGCCAACCCCAATCGGGACCGCCTTCCACCTGGAAACCGATGCCCTCACTGTGGGAGAACATGCAGATCAAGAATAGGGCTCTCCTAAGGATCCACCACCATGACACTGATCTCAAACAAGGGGTCGCCTAAATAAGTAAGTAATATAAGGAAGTTGGAACTTGTGGCTGAAAACACCTTAATGTGGCTCCTGGGATATGTGTTTTCTATGTTTGTACATTTGATAAGTTCTTCCTCCCTACCCCATCCAAACACACTGTTTCTCACGCTAGAGTTATATTGACTCATTTTATTAAAAAATGTAATCTTAAATCTTAACCTTTTCTACTTCTTTCCTATCTAGCTCCACTCTTAGGAGCACATTATTCTAAATAAAAACAATTTGAAAAAAAAAAGTCTTCTGCAGGCATCTGAAAGAGATGGGCCTTTGCACAATTGAGACTTGTGCGCCAACTGCAACCGTACCTCGTGAAGGGAGATCTGGCCAGGGTGGTCCATGCCTTAGTCACCTCCAGATTGGACTACTGTAATGCACTCTACGTGGGGCTGCCCTTGAAAACAGCCCGGAAATTCCAGTTGGTTCAACGGGCGGTGGCCAGATTGTTAACTGGTGCTCCTTACAGTGAGAGGTCAACCCTCCTGTTTAAGGAGCTCCATTGGCTGCCGTTCATTTTCCGATGCAGGTGCTTACCTACAAAGCCCTAAATGGGTTGGGACCCTCCTACCTGTGTGACCGCATTTCCATATACGAACCCACACAATTTCTTCGTTCATCTGGAGAGGCCCTGCTCATGATCCCACCTGCATCGCAAGCGCGATTGGTGGGAACGAGGGACAGGACCTTCTTGGTGGTGGCCCCACGACTCTGGAACTCCCTCCCCAAGGACATCAGGCAGGCAGTCTTTAGAAGGAGCTTGAAAACATGGATGTTCCAGTGTGCCATCCCAGATTAAGGAATCCCAAGCAATTTGTCCCAAATGCACTTTACAAGAGAGTTAGAATTGTCTGCACACCCACTTATCCCTAAACTACCCATCCTATTTCACCTGGACATGCCCAGCATTTTTAAAAATTTTTAACCATTACATATGTATTGTCAAAGGCTTTCATGGCCGGGATCACTGGATTGTTGTAGGTTTTTCTGGGCTATATGGCCATGTTCTGGAGGCAATTTTTCTCCTGACGTTTCGCCTGCATCTATGGCAAGCATCACTCCCTCTGAGGATGCTTGCCATAGATGCAGGCGAAATGTCAGGAGAAAAATTGCCTCCAGAACATGGCCATATAGCCCGGAAAAACCTACAACAACCCATTTAACCATTACATTTGGCCCTGCCACAGGTTTATAAATGCGTCGTGATTTTTGTTATTGTTTTGCTTTGCTTTGAGTTATTTATTGTTGTATTGTTGTTGTGTTTTTTGTTTCTAATGTATTTGGGCTCGGCCTCTTGTAAGCCGCACCGAGTCCTGTGGGAGATGGTAGCGGGGTATAAATAAAGGTTTATTATTATTTTTTATTATTTGTTTTCTCCCATTCATCCTTCCATCCATCCATTCAACCATCTATCCATCCATTCATCACGGTCAGTCATGAATCCAAGGATTCCCAACCCTGGTTCACATCCACTCTACAAAGAGAAACTGTAGGCCACGTCAAGCTCTTCTAAACTCAAACAAACGTATGAATTCTCACTTGATCCTAAATGTTATGCTCCTTTATCAAACCTTCCTTTACTCATCTTTATTTTCCAAGCTAAACTAGCCCCAAAAAGCCATAGTTTCCATTTATATGTGATTGTGATATATCAGCTAGTCGGAAATGAAGGAGAAAAGAGACAAAAGGTCGTGTCTCTAGCAGTATATATCGGAACAGAAATTTATATTTCTCTTCCATGGAACTTAGAGGTGTGGAAAAAAAATGGGCTGGGGTGACTTTTTCTTCTCTGTACTCTTTTGCACTACAAAACAAGAAACGCTGCCCGAGGAGTTTTATTTCAGACTTGCTGAAAGAGGAATATATCCAAGAGGAATTGTCAATTATGATGCACGCCTGAAGCAAGCCATGTCCATCACAGACCAGCAGAATATGTAACCTACTGCATTTATTATTCCATAGACAATTATCTGGGAACTCAAGAATGTTAACACTGAGACCTATTTTGGTTGTTCTAGAGAAATGGAAAAAATAATTTGGAAACATTGCCTGAGATCAGCCATCGGGAGATGCTTATATGTCACGTAGATATGTCTCCATAGCTACGTCTCTAGGATAATTGGGTTTATATATCTGTGGAATAATGTCCAGGGTGGGAGAATGAACTCTTGTCTTTTGGAGCTAGGTGTGAGTGTTTCAATTGGCCACCTTGATTAGCATTTGATGGTCTGGCAGTTTTTTGGTGTGGCTTGTTCCTGCCTGGGGGAATCTTTTGTTGAGAAGTGATGAGCTGACCCTGATTGTTTCCTCTCTGGAGTTCCCCTGTGTTTGAGTGTGGTTTTACTGTTATAATTTTAGAGGGTTTTTTCTAATACTGGTAACCAGATTTTGTTCATTTTCATGGTTTCCTCCTTTCTGTTGAAATTGTCCACATGCTTGTGGATTTCAATGGCTTCTCTGTGGATAAGAGGTATCCTCTCACCTCTGTAGGAGTCTACCATTTACCATACAGCTATGGACAAGAAGTCTACATAAGGACCACCAAATGCAGCATTGCCCAAATGCCAATCAAGGAACATGAAAGGCACTGCAGACTACTTCAACCAAAGAAGTCAGCCATAGCAGAGCACCCGATGAACCGACCTGGACACAGCGTATTATTTGAGAACACAGAAATGCTGGGCCACTCTCACAACCACCATGTCAGACCACACAGAGAAGCCATTGAAATCCACAAGCATGTGGACAATGTGGTGGGGTTGGGAGGAGATTGATTTTATCATTTGGGAGTTGTAGTTGCTGGGATATATTAGCGTTCACCTACAATCAAAGAACATTCTGAACTCCACCAGCGATGGAATTGAACCAAACTTGGCACACAGAACTTCTGTGACCAACAGAAAACACTGGAAGGGTTTGGTGGGCATTGACCTTGAGTTTTGGAGTTGTAGTTCACCTACACACAGAGAGCACTGTGGATTCAAACAATGATGGATCTGGACCAAATTTAGCATGAATACTCAATATGCCCAAATGTGAAAACTGGTGGAGATTGGGGGAAATAGACCTTGACATTTGGTAGTTGTAGTTGCTGGGATTTATAGTTCACCTACAATCAAAGAGCATTCTGAACCTCACCAACAATAGAATTGACCCAAACATTCCACACACAACCCCCATGACCAACAGAAAATACTGTGTTTTCTGATGGTCTTTGGTGACCCCTCTGACACCCCCTGGCAACCCCTCCAAGGGTCTCCACCCCCAGGTTGAGAACCACTGCCATAGTTGCAGGTGAAACATCAGGAGAGAATGCTTCTAGAACATGGCCATACAGCCTAAAAAACCTACAACAATCCAGAAAATGCTATTGCTATTGCAGGGAGCTCTGGCATGGCCTTGATGAAGGCTTGATGAAAATACATAATTCACATGTTGGAAAATATATATTTGATGTAACCATTAGGCCTGGGTAACAACGGAAAAAATTGTTTCTAAAATTGATTCGTTTTTTGGGGGGTTTTGCGTTTCGTTATTTAAAATAATTACAAAATTTTCCTTTTAAAAAGTTCGATATTTACGAAATTTCGTAAATGTGAAAAAAAATTACAAAACATTAACGAATAGATTTCCGAAACAATAACGAATCGATTCGTTAATGGCGGACGCGACCACGAAATACGCTAAAAAACCTCCAAAAACTTCTGAAGCTTCCCTCTCCCTCTGTTGTTGACTGTTGGTGTGATATAATTTTTTTTCACTAATTAAACAAAAAACAACCATAAAACTTGCCCCAGACATGCGGAAATAATAATGAAACGACCTCAAAACAATAACGAAACGAATACAATAACGAAATACGAAGCATTTACAAAACGTATTTAAAAATTCGTTTTTTAAAAAAATTGCTCCAGAATGGTTCGTTATCGTTTTGTAATTAAAAAAATTAACGAATTATTAACGAATTACGAATTAACGAAACAAAACCGCCCAGCCCTAGTAACTATATTAGAAATAGGAGTTAGAAAATATATAAGAGAAATGTATGTATGTATGCATGGCCTTCACTTCACGTGACTTCTTAAAGCTGCAAAATTAGAGAGGCCAGTCGCTAGGAAAAGGAATGTCTAGAGGCCTGGCATATTTCAAGAGGTGGCCATTAAGAGGTTTCAGGAAGACCTTATCTTAGGATGGATGGAGACTCTTGCTATCAGGTCCAGTAGACATTCTGGCGATGGTCCTCATTAATAGCAACTCTTCAGATAGGGATGCTAATGAAGATTGACAAGGTGTTGAGTTTGAAAATATGCTACTGAAGTCAATGTAAAAGTAGAATTTCGTGACGCACATTGTGATGTCTGTATGATGCATGCATAATTATTTCAAAAGGTATATAAATCAAGGATTTGCTTTGTTCTGAACCCTTCTTTCCTGGCTTACCAGGAGGGTCCATATCCGGTTGGTGCCGACTGAGAATAAAGCCATGCTTCTCAGTTCTCAGAATCTCTCTTTGTCTCTTTTCCTCAAACCTTCTCCCTGCGATTTCAGCCTGGTCCACAAAGAGTCAGAAGCAACTGAATGAATGAATCTGTATTTTGTTGTATTCCAAGTGTCCAGACTGTAGAGTGGTTTGAGTGTTGGACTAGGGCTCTGTGAAACCAGAGGCCGAATCCCCAATCTGCCATGGAAACCTACTCAAAGTCACATAATAACACCAATCATTCTCGAACAGTGCTTAATTATACATGATAACAAAGCATAAAAATAGAGCTGCCAATAAGGATGACAATGGTAACAGCAACCATCGGCAACAATCAACATCCAACAACCACACACAGTGTAACAGTCTTACAGTTAACACAAGTGTGCCACCCAGAACTGGAACCATATTTTAAATTCATCTCATTGAACAGATGAGCTTAATGGGCTGGTATATTTATTACAATGATATCATGTGGATGGGAGGAGGGAAGGAAGCGATGTTTCATTCCATGATATCCTATTCTCTTGAAACAAAAAAAAATTACTATTATTATTGTTATTATTTTTGATCCGGCAAGCGCTTTTTATTAAAGGAATATTTCAGATTTGATTACTGTTCTCTTTGACTGCCTGCCTAATTCATGCATGCAGTGCGCCTTGGGAAATTATACATAGTAGTTTGGTAGCTTTATTATGTCACTGTCTGAAAACATTATTTTGCTGAGAGCATAATTAGTCACATACAAAGCCATGGGCTTTTAAACTAATCTCTGCCATCTTCCTGTGTTAATTATTTGGCTTTCTTTCCCTCCCCCTGCAGTTTGCACCCCCCTTTCATTTATTTTCCAGATTCTTTGCTGCAGTGGTTGCTTCATCAAATAATAAAAAATATTTAAGGAAACAGATTTGTCCGAAATACAGCTCGGAAAAAAGAAAATAACTGTACAGGCTACGAGTCCAAATATTAATTGGAAAGAGGGTTATTAATTGGCTCCGGTTTTATGGTGTATTTGCGAGGATTTCTACCCACCTTTGAATTAGTAACCAGCAGGGAATCTTTTCATGGAGAAAGAGCTTAATGGGGTGCAGGGTAGGGAAATGAGAGCAAGGCCTGGTTAATAATGCAATCTTCCCTCTCTCTCTAGAGCTTTCTTCGGGAAAAGTTTATTTCAGAAGTCTTTCTCGGAGATCAAAACCACCTCGCTCACTTTGCTGCTCGGTTTAGGGCAAACGTGATTATAACTTCCCATAAAATTGCTAGATTTCCCATACCCCTCAGGTGATTTTTGTTTTAAAAAAAACTGCTGGGCAAGTTGTCGAGGGCATTCTTTCACTATCACAACGCTGAAATACAACACCGCCTGAGCTCTGCAAGTGCAGCATTTTCCCGAATGAAGCAGAGAGTGTTTGAGGACCAGGACATCCGTAAGGAGACCAAGGTGCTTGTCTATAAAGCTTTTGTCCTCCCAACCCTGCTCTATGCCTGTGAGACGTGGACTGTCTACAGATGTCACATGCAGCTCCTGGAACGTTTCCATCAGCGCTGCCTCCGGAAAATCCTGCAAATCTCCTGGGAAGACAAGCGGACAAACGTCAGTGTGCTGGAAGAAGCAAAGACCACCAGCATTGAAGCGATGGTCCTCCAACATCAACTCCGCTGGGCTGGCCACGTTGTCCGGATGCCTGACCACCGTCTCCCAAAGCAGCTGCTCTACTCCGAACTTAAGAACGGAAAACGGAACGTTGGTGGGCAGGAAAAGAGATTTAAAGATGGGCTCAAATCCGACCTTAAAAACTCTGGCATAGACACTGAGAACTGGGAAGCCCTGGCCCTTGACCGCTCCAGCTGGAGGACAGCTGTGACCAGCAGTGCTGCAGAATTTGAGGAGGCACGAGTGGAGGGTGAAAGAGAGAAACGTGCCAAGAGGAAGGCGCGTCAAGCCAACCCCGACAGGGACCGCCTTCCACCTGGAAACCAATGCCCTCACTGCGGAAGAAGATGCAGAGCAAGAATAGGGCTCCACAGCCACAAGGAAATCCATAATGGAAGACCATCTTACTCGTCCAACGAGGGATCGTCTAAGTAAGTAAGTAAGTAATATCAATATTTATCGTGTTTTCCAAGTGTCCATTTTTTCAGGCAACGGAAGCATTGGTCAGCCTCATCTTGATGGTCCCACCCACCCACCCATCCATCTTTATTTACTTGACCCTGTTGCCCAAACATACAATCCTAGGTAGGGAGAAAGGAGAATTTAATATCTCTCTCTCCCTCCCCCCCCCCCCCTCTCTATATATAATGTAATGTAATGTTCATTTGTGGGATCAAAAACCACTGGACAAATTGACACCAAATTTGGACACAATACACCTAACAGTCCAACGAGTGTCAATCACCCCTAAAAAATGACACACACACACAAAGCCCCAGCAGAACAGACTTAAAACCCCCAAAATACACTATATATACATATACACATACACTCATATACATATACGCATGCACACATTCATACACACTCACATATATATATATATATTATATATATATGTGTGTGTGTGCGTGTATGCACAAACACACACAAATATACACATATACATACACACACATATACACATGGACACATACATATATACGTATGTCCACACACAGACATATATATATACACATATGGCTAAAGGTAAAGGTTGTTCCCCGAGATTAAGTCCAGTTGTAGCTGACTCTGGGGGCTAGTGCTCATCTCTATTTCTAAGCCAAAGAGCCGGCGTTGTCCGTAGACACTTCCAAGATCATGTGGCAGGCATGACTGCATGGAGCACCGTTACCTTCCCGCTGGAGTGGTACCTATATCTACTCAAGATCAATATCTACTCACATTTGCATGTTTTCAAACTGCTAGGTTGGCAGAAGTTGGGGCTGACAGTGGAAGCTCACCCCACTCCACAGATTTGAACCTGCGAACTTTTGGTCAACAAGCTCAGCAGCTCAGCGGTTTAACCCACTATGCCACTGAGGGCTCCATATATATATATATATATATATATATATATATATATATATATACACACACACACACACACACACACACACACACACATACATATATACACACATACATATGGTACACACACACAAATACACAGGGATCCCTTGGTGGTGCACTAGGCTAAACAATTGAGCTGCTAAACTTCGGTCAGCAGTTCAAATACAGGGAGCGAGGTGAGCTCCCGCTTTCACTCCCGCTTCTGCCAACCTAGAAGTTCGAAAACATGCAAATTTGAGTAGATCAATAGGTACCGCTTTCACAGGAAGGGAATGGTGCTCCATGCAGTCATGCTGGCCACATGACCTTGGAGATGTCTACAGACAATCTTCGGCTTAGAAACTGAGATGAGCATCAATCCCCAGAGTTGAACACAACTAGACTTAATGTCAAGGGAAACCTTTACCTTTACCTTTACACACACATATATACATATATACATAGATGCACATTTTCCAATAATGATAGAATGTCGTATTCGTGTGAGAAAGGAAATGGACTGGCTGAAATACTGAAGCGGAGCACTTCCCACTGCAACATCATGGTGGATTTCTGTTGCTCACATATACAAGCATTATGGCCGATTACATTTGTCTAGGTTCTTAATCAGTCTCTGTCAGTCTTACCAGAGCTTTGCAAATGCAAGATGCCACAAATGAAAAGGCCATCTCATGGATCCAGAGGTGGTTTGTGGTCTGAATAGAGGAAATAGTTCCTGCAAATGGAGTGGTCCTCCCCTACACTGCTGAGACGCTGAGCCCAAAGTTGCTGAATCACTATCAGGCTCATGTTTGAACTTGAGGAGACCTGAGGCAGATGTGAGTTACTGGGCAGGATCAAGTAGCCAGGGGCAGCTGAAGCAAAAGGCGAGTTATACATTTGCATATAGTGCCAAACCCCCCAGGGATGCTCCTTATGCAGACCTCCTGGTGTCCCAGCTGGAGCAAAGCTAAGGTGCCCCTGGCTGGGAGGCCCCCTTTGCCCCACAGGCCCTAAGCCTGTGGGGCAAAATACTGTTTGCTTACACTTGAAAATTACCTAGGGCCAGCCCTGCATGTAGCCATTGGTCATTGCTAAGCCATGTTATTTATGGCATGAAACCTCAACATGTAGCGTAATGTTTGTCAGCTCTCCCAGATCCTTTTGCACACACTAGATTGAATGCTGCAAGGTTGCCTCGGATGCAAATTTTGGCCCAGAATGAAATACAAAATGGAAATGCAATTGCAATTTCTTCAGGTCACAAGACATGAGAGATCACTAATTGTGGAAAGCCTCTCTTCTCTAGACACAAATCCCTTTTCTTTGCTTTTGTAAGCTCAAGTGTTGGAGATGCTAACCATTTTGCAAAGGAATCAGGACATTGCCGTGATGAACACTTTTCCTCCAGAGCTTGTACGTTCATTGTTGCATCACCTCTCAAGCCAATAAACTCATTTGATGCGAATTGAACCTTCTCTCTGATTGCAGCGGAATACACAATAGCTCAGTAGCCACCCTGTAGTGATATATTGATCCAAGTCTTCTCCTGACTGCTGTTACTGGGGGAAAAGAAATCTGTTATTCGAAACTCAGCATGGGTCATCATTGGAAATATACTGCAAATTACTCTCGCTCTCTTCCTCCTCCCTGTAATGGCAGGTGAGAGGAGCACACCGAATTCCAAGCGGTCTGCCTGACCTTCCTCTTCAGGGAGGAGGGAGAGACACTTTTAATAAAAGAGCTGCATCCAGATTTTGCCGTCAGTTTGCTGCATGCAAATTAAATAGATTTACGCCCACTTTAATTTATGCAAACGACAAGACTTTGCATACCTATGCAAAATGACATGAGTTCATTTGCACAAGAAGGGGAGAGGTGGCAGAAGGTGTCTGGTTGCTTCATAAAAAAATTAATAGAATGGAGAACGTATGAGAAAAAAACATGCAATAGAAGAGACAGAGGCAAGTTTCATATATTACAAGCAGAGGGTTAGTGGAAACAGTGCTCACGGGGTCAGTATGTCAAGAGATCATTTTATGGTCTGCTAATCCCATTTTAGGTTCCTCTGTCCTAGCTGATTTTAGTTGCAATCCTCATAGCAGCTGAAGGGGAAAAACTTTCCCAACAATTTATTTGTTATTATTTATTTAGAACTTTTATATACCGGTCTTCTCACCTCCAACGAGGGACTCAGGCCGGTTCACAACAGAGGATTCATACACAATAGTTTAAAACATCCCATCCCATAATACACTAATATAAAAACACACTAAAATACTGTCGAAGGCTTTCATGGCCGGAATCACTCAGTTCTTGTGGGTTTTTAAGGGGTATATGGCCATGTTCTAGAGGCATTTCTCCTGACGTTTCGCCTGCATCTATGGCAAGCATCCTCAGAGGATGCTTGCCATAGATGCAGGCGAAACGTCAGGAGAAATGCCTCTAGAACATGGCCATATAGCCCGAAAAAACCCACAAGAACTGAGACATTAAAATACAATCATATAATTACATAAGGTCAAGTCGTGAGAATGAAATCACAATTCATCACCATCCATCCGTCTGGTCAAGAGTTCTTGACTCACTCATCAAATGCCAAATTCCAGAGCCAAGTTTTCACCAGCCTTCTAAAGCTCAGGGGGGAAGGGGCAGTTCTAATCTCCAATGGGAGAGAGTTCCAGAGCCAAGGGGCCACCACTGAGAAGGTCCTGTCCCTCATCCCCACCAGACGCCATTGCGAAGGTGGTGGGACCGAGAGCAGGGCCCCTCCAGAAGATCTTAACAACCTTGATGGTTCATAGGGGAGAATCTGTTCGGACAGGTAAACTGGGCTAGAGTCCTTTAGGGATTTATAGGTCAACACCAGCACTTTGAATTGTGCTCGGAAGCTAATTGGCAGCCAGTGGAGCTGGCACAACAGAGGACTAGTATACTCCCTGTACCCTGCTCCTGTTAGTAATTTGGCTGCCGCTCATTGGACTAATTGCAGCTTCCAGGCAGTCTTCAGAGGCAACCCCACGTAGAGAGCGTTGCAGTAGTCTATAGAATCATAGAATAGAATCATAGAATCAAAGAGTTGGAAGAGACCTCATGGGCCATCCAGTCCAACCCCATTCTGCCAAGAAGCAGGAATATTGCATTCAAATCACCCCTGACAGATGGCCATCCAGCCTCTGCTTAAAAGCTTCCAAAGAAGGAGCCTCCACCACACTCCGGGGCAGAGAGTTCCACTGCTGAACGACTCTCACAGTCAGGAAGTTCTTCCTAATGTTCAGATGGAATCTCCTCTCTTGTAGTTTGAAGCCATTGTTCCGCGTCCTAGTCTCCAAGGAAGCAGTAAACAAGCTTGCTCCCTCCTCCCTGTGGCTTCCTCTCACATATTTATACATGACTATCATGTCTCCTCTCAGCCTTCTCTGAGAGGATGTAACCAGAGCATGGACCACCGTGACCAAGTCAGACTTCCCAAGGTATGGGCGCAGCTGGTGCACAAGTTTTAATTGTCCAAAAGCTCCCCTGACCACCGCCAAGACCTGGGGTTCCAGGCTCAGCGATGAGTCCAGGATCCCCCCCAAACTGCGAACCTGCACCTTCAGGGGGAGTGTAACCCCGTTGAGCACAGGCTGTAACCCTATGCCCTGTTCGGCCTTTCGACTGACCAGGAGTACCTCTGTCTTGTCTGGATTTAGTTTCAATCCGTTGGCCCTCATCCAGTCCGTTACAGCAGCCAAGCACCGGTTCAGGACTTGAACAGCCTCCTTAGTAGCAGGTGGGAAGGAGTAACAGAATGTACTACTGTGAGCTCTACCTCTTGTAAGACAAAATGTCAGTAAAATTTGATCTCAGAGCAACTGCTATGAGGCACGCGATGAAAACAAAGTGCAAAGTCTTCAATCCACTCCAAAGCCTTGAAGTGGCACATTTTATTTAGTTACTTTCTAACAGCTACAAAAATAACAAACATAAGTATGTACAAGAGAAATCACACACACATCTTGCTTCTTCTCCGGCAAGGCTAGAAGAGAACGCCCAGCAGTCCATTATCTCAAATCCAAGTCATTGGAATGTGTGATATATACAGGAAAAGCTCACAGTTCACTCTCTAGGCAGTAAATCTCTCTATGCTTTAACTCTTGCATAGCATTACATAGTACTACGTCCTACACTGGACTGGAATGTCCAGGGTGGGAGAAAGAACTCTTGTCTGTTGGAGGTAGAAGTCAGGTAGAAGTTTGAGGTAGAAGTCTGACTTCTAACTCAAATACACTAGAGTTCTTTCTCCCACCCTAATCACCGCTCAACAAAGGATTCCCCCAGGCAGTAAGAAGCAAGACCTTGAAAACCGCTAGGCCATTAAATGCCCAATTGCTACATGCACACCTACCTCAAACAGACAAGTGTTCTTTCTCCCACCCTGACATTCCACCCTGGATATATAAACTCCATTTTCCTAGTTTCCAACAGACCTCACAACCTCTGAGGATGACTGCCATAGATGCAGGCGAAAAATCAGGAGAGAATCCTTCTGGAACATGGCCATATAGCCCAGAAAACATACAACAACCCATTCACAAATTGAATTAACAGTGTTCTATCCAGGAGTCTCTCTGTCTTCTAGTGACTCTATGTTTAGCTTCTTCCAGTCAGGATGAAGGAGGTAAAGGTTTCTAGAGATAACACCTCCTTAAAAGTTTCTATGTTTTCCAATTCAATTCCATGGCCAGCTTCCAGTTGATGTTGACCACAAAATTAGGCAACAAGACCTAGAGAAGTGTTCTTTCAGGTAAACCTTCCCTTCCTTCCTTCCTTCCTTCCTTCCTTCCTTCCTTCCTTCCTTCCTTCCTTCCTTCCTTCGGTCCTTCTTTCCTTCCTTCCGTCCTACCATCCTTCTTTCCTTCCTTCTTTCCCTCCTTCCTTCCTTCCTTCCTTCCTTCCTTCCTTCCTTCCTTCCTTCCTCCCTCCCTTCCTTCCTTCCATCCTTCCTTCCTTCTGTCCTTCCATCCTCCCTCCCTCCCTCCCTCCTTTCCTTCCTTCCTTCCTTCTGTCCATCCTTCCTTTCTTCCTTCTGTCCTTCGTTCCTTCCTCCATCCTTCCCTCCTTCCTTCTTTTCTTCTTTCTATCCTTCCTTCTTTTCTTCTTTCTATCCTTCCTTCTTTTCTTCCTTCCTTCAGTCCTTCCTTCCTTCTGTCCTTCCTTCCTTCCTTCTGTCCTTTTGTCCTCCCTCTCTCCCTCTCTCTCTCTCTCTCTCCCTCCCTCCCTTCCTCCCTCCCTCCCTTCCTTCCTTCTGTCCTTCCTTTTCTTCTTTCTGTCCTCCCTCCCTCCCTCCCTCCTTCTTTCCTTCTGTCCTTCCTTCCTTTCCTCCTTCTGTCCTTCCTTCCTCCTTCCCTCCCTCCCTCCCTCCCTACTTCCTCCTTCCTTCCTTCCTTCCTTCCTTCCTTACTTACTTACTTACTTTTGTCTCTCCCTCCCTCCCTCCCTCCCTCCCTCCCTCCCTCCCTCCCTCCCTCCCTCCCTCCCTCCCTCCCTCCTTCCTTCCTTCCTTCCTTCCTTCCTTCCTTCCTTCCTTCCTTCCTTGGGGGCCCTGTGGCCCTAATCCCAGTGGATGTGTAGGACTGACTGCAGTTGGGGAGCTGCTGCCTGGCTGAAAAGTCCCATTCAGTTCACATCCATAGACATCAATCCCCTAACTACCGAGCTGCTGAATACGGTTATTATTGCAGCTGGAATCCCTCAAGAGGCTCTCAAGACAGAAGGGGGCTCCATGGGTCTGTGAGGTGTGTGTACCGCTTGCCTCATATCTGTAAATAACTCCCCACCTGGCCGATCCCACTCCTTGCAAGTAGCCCTAATGGACCCCTAGTTAAAACCCTGCCAGCGTTGTCTTCATGCTGTTTCAAAACAAGTTGGTATGATTAACATTGATTCAGCCCACTTGGTAGTATTAAGCTCCAGGGCTTCTTACAAATCTGCAAAGCCACAGATCTTTCTACTCGGAGGCTCTCGTGGCTTTCATTACATCTGAATTAAATTCCACCCAGTCAAGTTGCAAAAACAGATGTTCTTGAAAAGCAGATAACTCTGAAGTATTTGCAAAGTCTTCAGGAACCAGACTCCTCCAGTATGTTTCTAATGTAAATGTCTGGAGGCTCTTCTTTCAAATATGTCTTATTTCCATTTTCTCTTCTGATGAATACTGAATAACACTCGGTGCATCTGTTTTCCTTCCGAAAGGTGAGCCACTCTGATTTCCTCTTGCAAGCAGCAACAAGCCCCTTTCTTCTGAACGGGAAAGTGCCTCTCAGTATGACCGTGGTCCAGCTAGCTCTGCAGTAGAAGAACGAAGGACGGACAATAATTCCCTGAGATTGGATTGCCTCAGCGAAGCTAGACTTTTCACGACTTCCAAGACTTGTTGACGCAACACATAAAGCCCTCCATGGCATATGTCCCATCAAAGTTCTGAAGATCCTCAAGGGAAGGCTTCCTCCTGGTTTCACCACCATCAGAGAAGCCCTTTTTAGGATGCAATGCCACTGCTTTCCAACACAGTGCAATTGACACATTTAAGGTGGAATTATTTATTTATTTTATTTAAAAGTTTTGTATACTGGCCTTCTCACCTCTCTTGAGGGACTCAGA
Source organism: Anolis sagrei (assembly GCF_037176765.1). Taxonomy (NCBI): domain Eukaryota; kingdom Metazoa; phylum Chordata; class Lepidosauria; order Squamata; family Anolidae; genus Anolis; species Anolis sagrei. The sequence goes on from NC_090028.1 coordinate 39,193,028, forward strand.
CCGGTTTCCAACCATAACATCACAGACAATTAATAAAACATCATAATACATATTACAGTCAAACATTAAAACAGGAATTACAATCAATAACTGTAATGGTCAGTCGTCACACTAAAATCGTTGCTCCTCATCCTCCATCCATATCTCAGGGTGTTGGCTCACTCGTCGAATGCCTGTCTCCATAACCAAGTCTTCACCTGCTTCCTAAATGTCAGGATAGACAGGGCGGTTCTGATCTCCAGTGGGAGAGAGTTCCAGAGTCGAGGGGCCACCACCGAGAAGGCCCTGTCCCTCGTCCCCAACAGATGCCGGTGGGACCAAGAGCAGGGCCTCTCCAGATGATCTTAATAATCTTGATGCTTCATAGGGGAGAATACATTCGGAGAGGTAAACAATTTATTTAAAGTTTTTATACCCTGGTCTTCTCAACTTCCAAGGAGGCACTCAGGCCGGCTTACAACATAAGAGTCAATACAATAAGAAAAAACATTATAAATCATCAATATAAAATACATTAAAACACAATTATACAAAATTCAGTTCGTCCAAAAGAATCACAAATTCATCGCCATCCACCAGAAAGGTCAGCAGTTATTGACACAGTCATCATTCTGAAAATGCAGTATCCCAAAGGCATGTTTTTATCAGCTTTCTAAATGTCAGGAGGGAGGAGGCAGATCTAATCTCCACTGGGAGGGAATTCCAAAACTGAGGGGCCACTACCGAAAAGGTAGTGGCCCCTCGTCCCCACCAAACGTGATTGCAAAGGTGGTGGAACCGAGAGCAGGGCCCCTCCAGAAGATGGTTCATAGGGGAGAATCTGTTCGGACAAGTAAATAGGGCCAGAGCCCCAATCAGGTGTCAAACAAGGATGTGTAGTTGCCCCAACTTTATTTTACATCTTCATCACTATGATACTTCATCTTGTTGATGGGAAACTTCCCACTGGAGTGGAAATCATCTATTGGACAGATGGCAAGCTATTCAACCTCAGCAGACTGAAAGCCAAAACCAAGGTTACAACAACATCTGTTATAGAACTCCAGTATGCTGATGACAACATCATCTGTGCGCATTCAGAAAAAGATCTACAAGCCACTCTAAACACCTTTGCAGAAACATATGAGAAGCTCGGCCTGTTTTTTAACACGATCATGAGATCAGGAGTATTGTGCTCCAAAACTCTGTCTGTCTGAATCCAGAAGTCCCAGAGTAGCTCGATGTGTTCATGCTCAGTAACTTTTTCCGGCTTGTGATCCCACCAGATCTTTGTCGCAGGCAGATGGTATTTGTGGCACAAATTCCAATGGATCATCTGAGCAACGGTGTTGTGCCTCTGCTTGTAGTCTGTCTGCCTTACCTTCTTGCAGCGGCTAAGGATGTGATCTATTGTTTCATCTGCTTCTTTACAGAGTCTACATTTGTCATTGACTTTTCAATTCTGGCTGTGATGACATTGGTTCGAATGGCTTGTTCTTGGGCTGCCAGAATCAGGCCCTCCTTTGTCTCCTTTTTCAGAGTTCCATTTGTGAGCCACAGCCATGTTATTTCTTTGTCAATTTGGCTCTCAATTTTTCCCAGGAACTGTCCATGGAGTGCCTTCTTTGGCCAGTTTTCTCTTCTGCTCTAGATTGTGGAATCTGGAATCTGGAGTTGTTGTTGATGATGATGATGTTGCTGTTGTTGTTGTTATTATCCCCCCCCCAAGAAGTTTTCTCACCCACCTCACCAAAAACCCTTCTTTTACTTTCACTTGTCTCTTGCTTTTTTTTTTTTTTGCTCTCCTAATCCCATTCTTTCTGTGTGTTGTCCTATTGTTAATGCTTATGTTATTCTTTTAGTGTCTTGTTGATTTTAATGGCTTGTATTGTTGTTGTTATTGTTTGTATTGTTGTATTTTGGGCTCAACCTCATGTAAGCCACACCGAGTCCCCTGGGGAGATGGTAGGTAAAGGTAAAGGTAAGTCCAGTCATGTCTGACTCTGGAGTGTGGTGCTCATCTCCATTTCTACGCTGAAGAGCCAGCGTTGTCCGTAGACACCTTCAACGTCATGTGGCCAGCATGACTGCATGGAGCGCTGTTACCTTCCCGCTGGAGCAGTACCTATTGATCCACTCACATTTGCATGTTTTCGAACTGCTAGGTTGGCAGAAGCTAGGGCTGACAGCAGAAGCTCACGCCGCTCCCCGGAATTGAACCTGCGACCTTTCGATCAACAAGCTCAGCAGCTCAGTGCTTTAACCCACTGCGCCACCGGGGGCTCCGGGGAGATGGTAGCGGGGTATAAATAAAGTTGTTTATTATTATTATTATTATTATTATTATATTATTATTATTATTATTATTATTATTATTATTATTATTATTTCATTCCCATGTAGATCCCAACAAAATTCCCATTTTCAATCGCACTTTGTGTTATTTAAGGTTTGTCCTGGAACCAATCCCCTGTGGATATTGAGAGCTCACTGCATTTGAACTACCATATTCTAATGATGGACCAGTATTAGCAAATGTCCCTGAAGCAATTTGCATTTTAAAAAGAATCTGCAGGAAAAAGTAAAAAATTGAATTTTAACGCAATTGCTTCTTTAATGAAGAAATAATTAATACTGTAACTTCATTCCGGAGGTTCATTAATGTTGAAATCCAGCTGAAGTCGATCAATTAATCAAAAATAAATATAATTAGGCTGCCCCTTTTATTTATAAAATGTCTAACTTCACTGATAAGGCCAATGTATTCTATTAATTAGTCCACGTTTGAAGGCATCTTCTGTTGGAAGATTTTGTCATCCAGATGTTGCAGACTTCAACTCCCAGAAGCCCCAAACCAGAATCGTTAAGCACTGAAGTACAGTGTTTCCATTTTATATGCCTTCAGACATTTTTAGTAGTGTGTATCTTGTCCTTTTCATGAACTCTGCCTGAAAAAACTAGATAAGGGAAGGATGTGACCCCCAAGGTTAGCTTGCATTTAAACATGATGAATTAGCGAAGCTATGAAGGTAGGATAGATGAGTGTGCATAATTGCATTTCAGGGGTTTTCTTCTCACTGTTTGCTAAAGGTATATAAGACTTGTGTGCACTGATTAAACTTCTCCCACTCCGTCCCACTTTAAGGGTTGCCTCTGTTTCTTTCCTGATCAGATTTAATTTCGCTTAAAATAGCTCGGTGCCAACTTGTGGTATGGAAGGCTGACTTGAGAATTGCCTAGCATGCCATGTATCTGAACCCAACCCAAACTGTTGTGGCATTTCAAGAGACTCAGATGTATAATGTGAAAATAATTATTAAGCAGAAGTATAACATATAGATATTGCTGATTGCCATGGGACTTTTGTTGTTTTTGTTTCATTTTTCTTGGAAAACACCTGTGTGTGATTTTTATTTATGTGTGGAGATCGGTACACACAGTCTTCACCAAATGAGGGTCCCATCCAGTGGTATGGAAACATGACGATGATGGCTTCTTATCTATTGCATCCTTCATCATCATCATCATCATCATTTAATTACTTATTAATCGCCCTCCATAGAAGATGCTCTAGGTAATTTACAAGCTAAAATTGTAAAGGATAAAAATACATACATACAGATATTGATAAAATTAACAAAGATCGAAAGCTCTAGTAAAAAGCCAGGTCTTAAGTGCTAGGGTAAAAGGCCCTAAGTCACGCATGGCTCTCATATAGGGTGGCAAGGAATTCCACAAGGCAGGGGCAGAAATAGAAAAAGCCCATCTGTGCCTGGTCCTTTCATAGAATCATAGAATCATAGAATCAAAGAGTTGGAAGAGACCTCATGGACCATCCAGTCCAACCCCATTCTGCCAAGAAGCAGGAATATTGCATTCAAATCACCCCTGACAGATGGCCATCCAGCCTCTGCTAAAAAGCTTCCAAGGAAGGAGCCTCCACCACACTCCATGGCAGAGAGTTCCACTGCCGAATGGCTCTCACAGTCAGGAAGTTCTTCCTCATGTTCAGATGGAATCTCCTCTCTTGTAATTTGAAGCCATTGTTCCGTGTCCTAGTCTGCAAGGAAGCAGAAAACAAGCTTACTCCCTCCTACCTGTGGCTTCCTCTCACATATTTATACATGGCTATCATTTCTCCTCTCAGCCTTCTCTTCTTCAGGCTAAACATGCCCAGTTCCCTAAGCCGCTCCTCATAGGGCTTGTTCTCCAGACCCTTGATCATTTTAGTCGCTCTCCTCTGGACACATTCCAGCTTGTCAATATCTCTCTTGAATTGTGGTGCCCAGAATTGGACACAATATTCCAGGTGTGGTCTAACCAAAGCGGAATGGAGCGTGGGGAGCATGACTTCCTTAGATCTAGACACTATGCTCCTCTTGATGCAGGCCAAAATCCCATTGGCTTTTTTTGCCGCCACATCACATTGTTGGCTCATGTTTAACGTTGTCCACGAGGACTCCAAGATCTTTTTCACACGTACTGCTCTCGAGCCAGGCATTGTCCCCCATTCTGTATCTTTGCATTTCGTTTTTCCTGCCAAAGTGGAGTATCTTGCATTTGTCACTGTTGAACTTCAATTTGGTGGTTTTGGCCCATCATCTCTCTAATCTGTCAAGATCGTTTTGAATCCTGCTCCTGTCCTCTTGTGGTATGGAAGGCTGACTTGAGAATTGCCTAGCATTCCATGTATCTGAACCCAACCCAAACTGTTGTGGTATTCCAAGAGACTCAGATGTATAATGTGAAAATAATTATTAAGCAGAAGTATAACATATAGATATTGCTGATTGCCATGCGACTTTTGTTGGTTTTGTTTCATTTTTTCTTTTTGTGGAAAACACCTGTGTGTGGCTTTGATTTATGTGTGGAGATTGGTGCACACATTCTTCACCACATGAGGGTCCCATCCAGTGGCATGGAAACACGACAATGGTGGCTTCTCATCTGTTTCAGCCTTCTTCCACTTTTACCACGTAAAGGAAGAAGATAAAACCATGTTATCCTCTGCCTGTTCCGCCATTGAAGTCTTCAGATTGTGCTTGGTCTTGTCACAAGAACTTCAATCTATATAAATAAAAATGTGGGATTGACAGAACTCAAACACCAGTGGGCCAATTGACACCAAATTTGGACATAAGACACCTATCAGGCCAATGTATGTCCTTCACTTAAAAAAATGATTTTGTTATTTGGGAGTTGTAGTTGCAGGGATTTATAGTTCACCTACAATCAAAGAGTATTCTGAACTCCACCAATGATGGAATTGAACCAAACATGGCACACAGGACTCCCATGACCAACAGAAATCACTAGAAGGGTTTGATGGGCATTGATCTTGAGTTTGGGAGTTGTAGTTCACCTACATCCAGAGAGCACTGTGTACTCAAACAATGATGGATCTGAACCTAATTTGGCACAAATATTTTATATGCCCAAATATGAAGACAGGTGGAGTTTGGGGGAAATAGACCTTGACAATTGGGAGTTGCCGTTACTGGGATTTATAGTTCACCTACAATCAAAGAGCATTCTGAACCCCACCAACGACAGAATTGGGGCAAACTTCCCACACAGAACCCCCATGACCAACAGAAAATACTTAAGACCACCTAGTTCAACTCCCAATGTTTTCTTGCTCCCAAGGGCAAGAAAACATAATCGAAGCCCTCCTGACAAAGAGCCATCCAGCCATAGATATAGATAGTTATATATGATTCACACACACGCAGATATAGTATCATGTATTTGAAAGTGACCCCTAAAGAAGGACAATGATATGTTGCATGTTCCAGAGTAGGCAGACTAGACACTCTCCACATCAACACTGACAAAGAAACAGCAAGAAATACTGTTTACCCACAAGCAGAAAGAAATTACAAATATTAGAAACCAACACTTTCTCTTTACTTTATTTTCCAGATCACCAAACTGGGCCACAGCAACACGTGGCAGGGGATGGCTAGTGTGGAAGAAAACCATGTTATCCTCTGCCTGTTCCACCATTGAAGTCTTCAGATTGTGCTTGGCCATGTCACAAGAAATTCAATGTGCAGATCTAATAAATGTTAAATTAATATGATGTGTGGGAATTAATGGAAGAATGGAAAAATGTATGGAGTTAATAATTTTGAGAGCACCAGTAAAATATTAAAGCCTGCAATAACTAACTACCTGCTTGATGGATTGTAATTAAAAGTTGCTAATAAGAACTGAAAAGTAAATTCTGATAAGAACTGGGACAGTGATAACAGAAATGTTTACAATGTTAAGAAGGAAGTCAACATAAGATCAACACCAATCAAGAGGAATCAACATCTGGCCAGGAAATTGAGATGGAGTCAGGATGGAAGATATCCATCATTAACTTACAACTTTGGGATGACATCAGCAGAATATTCCTATACAAGACTCAGTCTAATAATGCTCAAAGTGTGGCAGACCTGAGGAGTCTGTTCCACCCGCTATGCTCTGCTCCATAGGAAGAAGAGGTACACACCATGGGAAGTGTACCGTGGAGTGGCAGATTTGCAAGGGAGCAGTCTGGTCACTTTGACCTTCTTTCTCAAGGGAAGAGGAAGAAGTGCATTTTTGGAGTCTTGGATTTTGTGCAGGGAGTCAAGTTCTGCTGTATGGAAAACAGAAATCTGGTCCTTGGCATTGTTTTTAGGGAAAGAAGTTTTGTCATTTTGGTGTTTTGAAGTGTTGGCATTATGGAACTAGGCATTGACAGGCTGCAGGAAAGTAGGGTCTGGCCTAAGAGGTGCTTCTCCAAGGAGGGAGAAAACGATATGGTAATATTTTGAATGCCTGAGGATGGATGCGTGTACATGTGGTGTGAATGTTGAGTGAAAATGTAATTCCCCTTTGTTAGTTTGTTACCCATGTAATTGTAAAGCCAATGTAGTTGCATAGAACCTGTATGTCTGTATGTCCAATGTCATTCTTTGTCTAAATGTTTTTCTGTAATCTGATATACTTTCTCACACTGGAAATTGCAATAAAAAGAACCTATGCTTTAAAGTTATTGAAAAGCCATTCATGACAGTCTGGTTCCTCCCTTGAGGAACACATGACTCCAATGGTTTCACCCATAGGTTTGCCCACAGCAAATATACCCAAGCATTTTCAGAATGTGGCCAAGCTGGAAAAATTATGAATCAGGAAAAGGACGCAAACTAGAAGAGGCTGCATAGTCGTTTGCTTTTGAATTCGTCAACTGGGAAGGGCAAGATTCCCCTCCTCTTCTCTCCCACCCTCAAGTTCTCTCAGTGCAAATTACTTTTGCAGATTGAACTCAGTTTGCAACAACAAAGGTAAGCAAAGGGCCAAAGATGAAAGTGAGAGGAGGAGAGATACACTTGAACATTTGTAAAACACTGAAAAAAGTGGGATGGCAAACGATTGATCAGAAGAGTCCCTGCCAAATTGGCACAGTTGGAGGAAGTGTTATAGTGCTAACTTTGCACATCAACTACCTTAACTTTATCCTTTGGAGTCCAGGGTTTGTGGTTCAGGAAAGGGTATTTTAGATTTCTCCGCCACAGAGCTCCAATATGTCTCCTCAAATTACAAACACCAGGATTCAATAGGATGCTACGATGGCAGGTAAAATGGAATCATAGTACTATAACAGCATAGCGTGAAAGGACCCACTGACACTTTGTATTGTTATAATGTAAACTTGATTGGTGGTAGACAAGGCAGCGGATGGTGCATAGCAGAGAAGCATCCCAGACCCAACATCCCCACACAGCTAATAAATAATTAATAAATAAATTTTATTTATTTGCTCTTAGGCCATATCACCATACCGAACCAAACACCCTCCCAGCTAATAATAGAATTGGACTTCCGAACAACTAATTTGGGGGAGATTGTTCCATAGACAGCAGTTTGGTCCCCAATGTCTGGCAATGCAGGGTGCTTGGGCTGAAGATACTGGTGGAGGATGGATTCCCAAGAGTTATCTAGGACAGAATCAAGGTCAGGAAAATACAGCACCCAACTTCTATTCCAGAATTATAAGGACTGTGCAAAAGGGTTACTAACAGAGGATTGCCCAATCCTTAGCTCAGTTGCCACCCTTAATTATCAAGCTATTGAAGGAGGACAAAAATTGATTTGCATTACTAACGTCCCAAATGTCTGCATCTCCATTATGAATGTATCATAGTACCAGATAAACACACAGAAATCAAGTTGTGACGGTCAGCCATTTTGTTTACCTTAAAGAATGACAACCAGACCGATTGATATCCGGCAAACAGAGGGAGAAAATGTGGAGGCAGTGACAGACTTCGTGTTTCTAGAAGATGACTGCAGATGTACACTGCAGCCAGGAAGTCAGAAGATGTTTCCTTCTTGGGAGGAGAGCAATGGCCCATCTCGATAAAACAGTGAAGAGTAGAGACATCACACTGGCAATGAAGATCCGCATAGTTAGAGCAATGGTATTCCCCATAGTCACCTACGGATGTGAGAGTTGGACCAGAAGGAAGACTGAGCAAAGGAAGAAAGACACAACTGAACTGTGGTTCTCCCTCACTGCAGGGGAACATGCAGGTCAAGAATAGGGCTCCACAGTCACCTACGTATCCACCGCCAGTACACCAATCTTGGTAGAAAATTCTACTCAGACAATGAGGGATTGTCTAAATAATCAAGTAAGTGAACTGTGGTGTTGGAGGAAAATTCTGAGTGCCTTGAACTGCAAGAAGATCCAACCAGTCCATCCTCCAGGAAATATAGCCCAATGGTTACTGGAGGGAAGGAAATTAGAGGCCAAGATGAAGTCCTTTGACCACATGATGAGAAGACACTCTCAGAAAGCTTGGAGAAGACAATGATGCTGGGGAAAATGGAAGGAAAAAAGAAGAGGGGCCAATCAAGGGCAAGATGCATGGATGCTATCCTTGAATGACTGGCTTGACCTTGAAGGAGCTGAGAGTGGTGATGGCCAACAAGGATCTCTGACATTGGTCCATGAGGTTACAAAAAGTTGGAAGTGACTGAATGAATAGATAACAACAACAACAACAAAAATGTTGTATGTGACCCAATGACACTGTTGCAATCCAGAGCAGGGAATGAGGCTCTAAGATAACTATCCACCACACTTGATTGTGAAAAACAATCCTTTTTATTGAAGAAAAATGGTTACAAAATAAAGGAAAAATGCAAGTCAAAAGCCACAGCAAAATCAGCAAACATGAATTTAAGTGCACAAGAACAAAACCCAAAACCACACTGTACAATACTGGAACCTGTTAGCAATCCACTAACCGTGCTTGATATCCTAGAAATCTTTTAAGACCATGGCCAGGGAAGCCGGGAGAACTGCCAAGGTCTTCATTAATCTGAAATGATGCCTAAACTGAGAAAGTCAGCCCGGCGGAAGGCACTTAAAGCCAAAGAATTAGTTCCGTGAACCGCCCCTCTGCTTTGAAGCCATTGTTTGTATTTCTCTTAATCGGGAAGACCTTCGCAAGCTGAGTGTTTTACTTCTGTCTTGCCAGATCTGGCCCCTTCTGTTCTCATTAGAGTTACCAGGTGCAAAAGGGAGTGAAAGTGCATGGCTTCCCTCTGAAACATTCTCATGAACACTGGTACTTTCATTTCCCAAATCTACAGAAGTTTCTTCCTCACTAATTTCAGGAGCATTGGCATCAAGAGGTACATTTTCATTAGCATCAGGAGGAACAAACAGAATCAGGTTCAAGTTCAAACTCAGGCTGAACCCCAACAGACACCTATAAGTTTTGTCTTCCATGTTGTGTATTAGCTTGATGGACTTTCTTCAGCAGATGTGCTTTGCAGACATGACCTGGAAATGCTGGAGAATTACCCTATATTGGGATGTCAGATAATTATATGAGGATGTAACAGATCATAGCTCAGGGTTCCAATCCAGATTCAGCTATGTCAGGTCAAGGAACAGAAATGCATTATTTTCTCTATATAAAATTGGATATTTGGTTCACCAGCCTTGGCCTTCTAACTTCTAAGTCCATGTTTGATGTTAACCACCATCATGTTGACTTTGGCTTATGGCGAAACCCTGAATCGGAAACCTCCGAGTCCTTCTATCATCATGTCTTGCAGACTCCGCTTCACTTCTAAATGCAAATGCATCCTTTCGATGCCACTGGATGTTTGCCCTTGATGTTTGCCCTTGATGCTGGCCAAGCCTTATCTCTCTGGTGGCAGAGGCCAAATTCACCACGTCAAGGCCTCCGGCCAATGTAATTAGTTTCCTGTTCAATTTAATTTATTTTATTTCTTTCTGCTTCATTGTGAAATATGAAAAATTTGGCATTCCTATTAGAATTACAGATCAGGATAGGGGGAAAAAATCCCACCCCTTGGTGTTTTGTTGAAAGTGAGCCTTTGGGCTTGTTTGCTTGTAGAATGAGTTTATTGACAGTGCTAATGGCGTTTAAAGGGAGACAGAGATGTCACTATTACTGTTCAAATGCATTGTAATTAATCTGAAGTATGCTTGAGGGAAACTAAGCTGATGGGACCATCGCCATAAAGTTTGTTTGTTTGTTTGTTTACTAAGAGACACGTTGTAATTATAATTGCTCCCGGATCCCAAGTGGCTAATAGATGTAGGACACATTAGGATTTTGCCAGCACTGATTCCTTGCATACAAATCCACACCTAAACATATTTATTTATTCCTGCTTAGAACCTCAGAGTATTTGTTTTGTCGTAAAGAACCGTCTGTGCCCTCTGGCTCTTGCAGGAATAGAGCATACTATCTCTGGATGATTTGCGCATGCAAAACCACGATTGGCCCAACGTATATTGCTGCCTGAAACCTGGTGTCCCTACTGTAATCATCTAGTATTATTATTTTTATTTCAAGTATCCCTCCCCCCCCCCCCCCCATATATCCACAGAACATGTATCTGCAATTTCATTGATACCCATCTGACAATCTGTGTCATCTATCAGCACTTTTGGTCCTCCAGGGTGACTCTAGTAGGTTATTCTTGGGCCAGAAGTCCTTCGTTTCAATAGGGTTTACCCTTATCTGCAATTATAGAGATTCATGAGAATCCTGGGAATTATTTATTTGTTTATCGTGTCAGGCAACCAAACAATTGTATTACATTTCTAGCACAACAAAACAAACAAACAAAAACACAAAATTTTCAAGCTTGGTAGTTGATTAAATCTCCTTTGGCCAGTCTCTGGCCCCTTGGAGTGCCTCTGGTGTTGCCGCAAGGAGGTCCTCCATGGTGCATGTGGCAGGGCTCAGGTTGCATTGCAGCAGGTGGTCTGTGGTTTGCTCTTCTCCACCACAAGATGCAGAGCCAATCTTAAGAAATGGGGCTACAAAGTGGAATCCATGACATCCTGGGAATGTATTCCTCTATCTATCTATCTATCTATCTATCTATCTATCTATCTATCTATTAGGCCTGGGTAACAATGGAAAAATTTGTTTCTAAAATCGATTCGTTTTTTGGGGTTTTTTTGCGTTTTGATATTTAAAAGAATTCCGAATTTTTTCATTTAAAAAGTTCAATATTTACGAAATTTCGTAAATGTTAAAAAAAAATACGAAACATTAACGAAACAATTTCGAAACAATAACGAATCGACTCGTTAATGGCGGACGCGACCGCGCAATACGCTAAAAAACCTCCAAATGGGACAGGGGGAACTTCTGAAGCTTCCCTCTCCCTCTGTTGTTGACTGTTGGTGTGATATTATAATTTTTTTTCACTAATTAAACAAAAAACAACTATAAAACTTGCCCCAGACATGCGGAAATAATAACAAAACAACCTCAAACCGATAACGAAACGAATACATAACGAATCCGAAGCATTTACAAAACGAATTTAAAAATTCGTTTTGTTTTTAAGTTGCTCCAGAATGGTTCATTATCGCTTCGTTATAAAAAAAATAACGAATGTTTAACGAATTACAAATTAACGAAATGAAACCGCCCAGCCCTAATATATATATATATATATATATATATATATAGCATTCTAAGAGTCTACACTTGCCATATAATTTGGCAAGAGTTTAATAATGTAATTATTTATTTCAAAGATGAATTTTTATTAATTTTCATTTATTTCTTACTTTATTTTATTTTATTTTTATATTATTATATTATTTTATTATTATTTTATGTATTTTATTCCTTTTTTAATCTTATTACTTATTTCATTATTTCATTATTATTATTTATTTTATTATTTTATTGAATAAATTAATTTAATTTACATTTTTTACTTACTTAATGTATTTTAATTTCATTAATTTTAATTTATTTTAATTTGTTTTTGGTTAGTTGAAAGTTTTATCACCAGCAGTCAACCACAGAGGGAGAGGGGAGCCTGGGAAGTACTCCCTGTCCCATTTGCAGGTGATTTTCGCACATCGCGCAGTTGCGTCCACCATTAACTAATCGATTTGTAATTAACGAAATTTCGTAAATTTCGAAATTTTGAAATCAGAAATTTCGGCAGTCCTAACAAAATCGAAATGCTAGCGCCCTCTTGAAACGAAACGAGTTTAGAACCAATTTTTTTATTGATCACCCAAGCCATATATATATATATATATATATATATATATTCCCAGGACTATGGCTCAGCTGAGCACCAGGACTATGGCTCAGCTGTTTGGGAGTCAACTGCATTAAGATCACTACTGACCGAAAGGTCATGAGTTTGAAGTCAGCCCGGATTGGAGTGAGTGTCTGACCAATTTGTGTAGCTTGCTGTCAACCTTTGCAGCCTGAAAGACAGTTGCATCTGTCAAGTAGGAAATTTAGGTACCTCCTATGCGGGGAGACAAATTTAACTAATATTTACAATGCCATAAATATCTCCAGCAAGCCTGCAAAGAATGAGGAAGTACTTCATCATTGTCACAAATGGACGGTGAAGCAACAGCTCCCCTGGTGGCCAGAATACCCTCATGAAAGCTGGGAAGTTAAATAGCCTCTGTGTCTCTGTCTATATATGTTGTGTGTCTATGGCATTGAGTGTTTGCCATGTATATGTGCATTGTGAACCGCCCTGAGTCCCCTTGCAGGGTGAGAAGGGCAGAATATAAATACTGTAAATAAATAATAAATATATTATAATATATTATAATATAATATAATAATATATTATTTATTTATATTATAGGAGCCCCCGGTGGCTCAGTGGGTTAAACCCCTGTGCCAGCAGGACTGAAGACTGACAGGTTTGAATCCGGGGAGAGGTGGATGAGCTCCCTCTATCAGCTCCAGCTCTTCATGCGGGGACATGAGAGAAGCCTCCTAAAAGGATGATAAAAACATCAAATCATTTAGGCAACCCCTGGGCAACGTCCTTGCAGATGGCCAATTCTCTCACACCAGAAGCGACTTGCAGTTTCTCAAGTCACTCCTGACACGAAAAAAATAAATATTATATTATATTATATTATATTATATTATATTATATTTCTGCTTTTTCCCAGGCTTGGTATTTGGAACTGATTTCTGGATCCTGTTCTCCAATCAGTGTTATGGGATATCAGAGAAGAGCTGGAGAGCAATGATAACCATTGACTTCCATGTCACTGGAAAATTAAGGGCACTACAGTAGCATTTCTCAAGCTGGGGATCGGAACTACTGGGAGGGTCATGAGGGGATTTCAGAGGGGTTGCCAAAGGAAACATGTAAATCCCAACAAATTACAACTCCCAAATGTCTAGCTCTATTTTCCCTAAACCCTACCAGTGTTCACATTTGGCCACATTGAGTAACCATGCCAAGTTTGGTCCAGATCCATGGTTGTTTGAGTCCACAGTGCTCTCTCAATATAGGTGAACTACAACTCCCAAATTTAAGGTCAATGCCCAACAAACCCTTCCAGTATTTTCTGTTGGTCATGGGAGTTCTGTGTGCCAAGTTTGGTTCAATTCCATTGTTGGTGGAGTTCAGAATGCTCTTTGATTGTAGGTGAACTATAAATCCCAGGAACTACAACTCCCAAATAATAAAGTCAATCCCACCACAATCCCACCATTATTCAAATTTGGGCGTATCAGGTATTAGTGCCAAGTTTGGTCCAGTGAATGAAAATACATCCTGCATATCAGATATTTACATTATGATTCATAACAGGAGCAAAATTACAGTTGTGAAGTAGCAACGAAAATAATGTTATGGTTGGGGGTAATCACAACATGAGGAACTGATTTAAGGGGTCGTGGCATTAGGAAGGTTTGAGCTTGCACTTTAAAGGAATTATAGACAGCGATGAACCTACTGTACTTCCAAAATAGCATTCAGCACCATGGAGAACTCCATTAAGGTTTAGGCTAGAATGCAGAATAAAGTTGGTCCTCCACATTTGTGAGTTTGACTTTTGTGTATTTGATTGACTTTTGTGTATTTGTTAGATGATACAGGATGAGAAAGGAGCTAGTGTCCCACGAAATAGCCCAGCCCCTTACTTACTTAGGCGATGCCTCATAGTCCCAAAGATGAAGGTCCTCCAAGTGTAGTGTCTTGGTGGTGGGTCCATAGATGACTGTGGAGCCCTATTCTTAATCTGCATCTTCTCCCGCAGTGAGGGCATTGGTTTCCAGTTGGAAGGCAGTCCTAGTCGGGGTTGGCTTGATGCACCTTCCTCTTGGCATGACTCTCTTTCGCCCTCCATTTGTGCCTCTTCAAATTCTACAGCACTGCTGGTCACAGCTGACCTCCAGCTGGAGCGCTGAAGGGCCAGGGCTTCCCAGTTCTCAGTGTCTATGCCAGAGTTTTTAAGGTTGGCTTTGAGCCCATGTTTCAATCTCTTTTCCTGCCCACCAACATTACATTTCCTTTTCTTGAGTTCGGAGTAGAGCAACTACTTTGGGAGAAGGTGGACAGGCACCTGGACCACGTGGCTGGTCCAGTGGAGGTGATGGCGGAGGAGCATTGCTTCAATGCTGGTGGTCTTTGCTTCTTCTTCAAGCTCGGTGACATTTGTCCACTTGTCTTCCCAAGAGATTTACAGGATTTTCAAGAGGCAATGCTGATGGAATCGTTCCAGGAGTTGCATGTGACGTCTGTAGACAGTCCACGTTTCGCAGGCATATAGCAGGGTTGGGAGGACAGTAGCTTTATAAACAAGCCCCGTGGTATCCCTACGGATGTCCCATTCCTCAAACACTCTGTGCTTCATTTGGAAGAATGTTGCACTCGCATAGCTCAGGCAGTATTGTATTTCAGTGTCAGTGTTGACTTTTGTGGAGAGGTGGCTGGCAAGGTAGCAGAAATAGTCAACATTTTCTAATGTTACACCGTTAAGCTGTATTTCTGTATCCCCATACCAAAAAAGGGAAATGTGAAAGACTGCTCCAACTTCCGTACAGTGGCCCTTATTTCTCATGCCAGGAAGCGAATGCTCAAGATCCTGCAAGGAAGACTCCAGCAAGACATGGAGAGAGAGTGGCCAGATGGACAAGCTGGGTTTAGAAAAGGCAGAGGAATGAGAGACCAGATTGCCAATATCTGCTGGATAATGGAGAAAGGCAGGGAGTTTCAGAAAAACATCTACTTCTGCTTCATTGACTATTCTAAAGACTTTGACTGTGTGGATCATAATAAATTGTGGCAAGTTCTTGGTGGGATGGGCATCCCAAGCCACCTTGTCTCTCTCCTGAGGAATCTTCTGTACAAGGACCAAGTAGCAACAGTCAGAACTGACCACGGAGGAACAGACTGGTTCAAGACTGGGAAAGGCATACGGCAAGGCTGCATACTCTCACCCAACCTTTTTAACTTGTATGCAGAACACATCATGCGAGGATGTGCGGGGCTTGATGAATGCAAGGCTGGGGTGAAAATTGCTGGAAGAAACATTAACAACCTCAGATATGCAGATGACACCACTCTGATGGCCGAAAGCGAGGAGGAGCTGAGGAGCCTTCTAATCAAGGTGAAAAAAGAAAGCGCAAAAGCCGGGTTGCAGCTAAACATCAAAAAAACCAAGATTATGGCAACAAGAATGATTGACAACTGGAAAATAGAGGGAGAAAACGTGGAGGCCATGACAGACTTTGTATTTCTAGGTGCAAAGATGATTGCAGACGCAGACTGTGGCCAGGAAATCAGAAGACACTTCCTTCTTGGGAGGAGAGCAACGTTCAATCTCGATAGAATAGTAAAGAGTAGAGACATCAGACTGGCAACAAAGATCCGCCTAGTCAAAGCCATGGTATTCCTTGTAGTAACCTACGGATGTGAGAGCTGGACCTTAGGGAAGGCTGAGCGAAGGAAGATCGATGCTTTTGAGCTGTGGTGCTGGAGGAAAGTCCTGAGAGTGCGAGAAGATCCAACCAGTCCATCCTCCAGGAATAAAGCCCGACTGCTCATTGGAGGGAAGGATACTAGAGACAAAGTTGAAGTACTTTGGCCACATCATGAGGAGACAGGAAATCCTCGAGAAGGGAATTATGCTGGGGAAAGTGGAAGGTAAAAGGAAGAGGGGCCGACCAAGGGCAAGATGGGTGAATGGCATCCTTGAAGTGACCTTCGAGGACTGACCTTGAAGGAGCTGGGGGTGGTGACGGCCGATAGGGAGCTCTGGCGTGGGCTGGTCCATGAAGTCCCAAAGAGTCGGAGATGACTGAACGAATGAACAACAACACCATTAAGCTGTATTTCTGTATTTCTACAGCCCAGCCCCAGGAGCAATCAATTTCCCCATCTCTGGGCTTTGGTTTCAAAGTATCCAGGTACCTGCGTACAGACTTCAATGTGGGTACCATCTCAAGACCCAAATCCCAAGGTATCAACTGCCTGCTTATTATCCCTTACAGTTTAGCTTATGTGCTGATTGCCACATATTTGCTTTATCAGAACATTTCCTCCGTGAGCTTAAATTCCGATAGAGCTTCGGAAGGGTTGTTTTAAGTGCTTAAACATATTATGGGATTTTTCTTCTTATCTATTCTTGATTAAAACGCAATCAGGTATTGATTTGCTTAAGGCTTAATAAGCACTCCAAGCAGATACGTATGCAATTTAGTGATGGATTGAACATCATCTTTCATTTGAACTACCATCCCAAGGCTGGTACGTAATGAGTACGGAAGAGACAAATTATGCCATTTAACGTTGGCAATTTTGCTTTGAAAGTTTTGGTTATGCAGCGATTTGAAGGGTCAAGTGAGAAGGCACTCCACGAGAGTGGAAATGCCAAGATAATGACTCAGCCTCTAATGAGACAAGAGCAGAACCAACAACGGGTTGATCAGCTGAGACCCAGGGACATAAAGGAACGTTGCTTTTCTGATAGAAGAGAATTCCCCTAAATCTCTCAGCCATTGGGCATCCTGGGGAGTTGTAGTCATCAAAAGTAACTTGTCCAAGCTCTGGCCTTTTGGAATTTCATATTTTGTAGAATTTATAATAGCCCTTCCTTCAATTAGATAGATAAGTTGACACACCAAAGATGACAAGTAGTACGTGAGTTCCCACAGGGAGAAAGGTGGATATAGATTATTATTATTATTATTATTATTATTATTCTTTTACTGACACAAAAGCACAGTATGTCACAGCAAACAAGATCTATATGCTGGATTTCGTATCAAAAAATCACAATTTGAACACTTCCCAAGCGTCTAGAACTGTGTAATGTATTATTATTATTATTATTATTATTATTATTATTGATGTACTATTATTGAAGTATTATTATTGATGTATTATTATTATCATCATCATTATTATTATTAGAAACACAACAAGATGAGTCCACAGCAGACAAGATCACTCTGCTGACTGTTGTATTGGATCACATGTCGGACCCTTCCCAAGTGTCTAGGACTGTGTGATGTATTGCCGAATAATGCGTGCAGATTCCAGTAAGGTGGCCTTCTGCAGCTGGCAGATGGTAATTTTGCCAGTGCTAATTGTGTTTAAGTGCAGGCCAAGGTCTTTAGGCACTGCACCCAGTGTGCTGATCAGCATAATAATTTATTATATTATTATTATTATTATTATTATTATTATTATTATTATTATTATTCTGACACAAAAGCACAGTATGTCACAGCAAACAAGATCTATATGCTGGATTTCATATCACAAAATCACAAGTTGAACACTTCCCAAGCGCCTAGGACTGTGTAATGTATTTTCGAATGATGTGTGCAGATCCAAGTCAGGTGGCCTTTTGCAGTTGACAGATCGGGACCACCTGTACTGGTTTATGCCAGAGTCTTTACAGTTCAATTTTGAGGTCTTGATAGCAGCTGAGTTTTTCCTGTTGTTTTTCCTCAATGTGGCATCATCATCATCATTATTATTAGAAACACAACAAGATGAGTCCACAGCAGACAAGATCACTCTGCTGGCTGTTGTATTGGATCACACGTCGGACACTTCCCAAGTGTCTAGAACTGTATGATGTATTGGCTAATAATGCGTGCAGATCCCAGTAAGGTGGCCTTTTGCAGCTGGTAGACGGTGATTTTGTCAGCGCCGATTATGTTTAAGTGCAACACAAATGTAACCACAAGCATTGGAGCCAGAAGTTATAAATAAACTGTTACTTTGTTATACACAAGAGTGTTTCATTGCCTGCGATATAAAATACAAAGGTTTAACAGCACACAGAAAGTCCTAGCCAATATAAAAGAAGAAACTGAATCAGTATAAGGCAGCACAGAAGTTTTTAAAAGAAATAGTCTCTCTCTCTCTCTCTCGCCTCACCTTCCTTCCTGTCCCTCCTTCCTTCTTCCTTCTTTTCCTTCTTTTCCTCCCTTCCTCCCTTCCTTTCCTCCTTCTTTCCCTTTCTTCATTTCCTTCCCTCCTTTCTTCATCCCCCTCCTTCCTTTCCCCCCTTCTTTCCTTCTTCCTTCTTTCTCCTTCGGTTCCTTCCTTCCTTCTTTGCTGTCTTTCTTTCTTTTCCTTCCTTCCCTTCTTTCCCTCCTTCCCTCCCTCCCATTCATTTTCCTTCCTTCCTGTCCCTCCTTCCTTCCCTCCTTCCTTCTTCCTTTCCTTCTTTCTATGTAAGATATAAATACAATATTAAATGGGACAGTCAAGAAGTAACGAAAGAAGGAGGGAAAGAGGGAAGGAATGAAGGAGGGAAAGGGGGAAGGAAGGAGAGAAGGAGGGAGGGAAAAAAGGAAGGAAAGAAAGAAAGGTAGAGAAGCAAGGGAGGAGAGAAGGAAATAAAAAAGTGAAAGGAAAAAAGAGAGGGATGGAAGGAGAGAAGGAAGGATGTGACCAAAGAGGAAAGAAAGGGAGGAAAGAAAGAGGTAGAGATGGAAGAAAGAAGAAAAATAGGGAAAGAAGAAAAGGAAAGGAAGGAAAGAGGGAAGGAAGGAGAGAAAGAGGGAGAGAAGGTTGGTCACAGCAACGCGTGCATGTAGAACTAGTGAGGTTTATATATTTGTGGAATGTCCAGGGTGGGAGAAAGGAATCTTGTCTGTTTGTGGATGTTGCAAATGGCCACCTTGATTAGTATTGAATGGCCTTGCAGTTTCAAAGTCTAGCTGCTTCTTGGTCCTAGTTTCCAACAGACTTCACAACCTCTGAGGATGCCTGCCATAGATGTGAGTGAAACATCAGGAGATAATGTTTCTGGAACATGGCCATAGAGCCATAGAGCCACAGCAACCTAGTGACTCCAGCCATGAAAACCTTCGACAACGATTTCCACAGCTTTGTACTGTGGAATCGCTGACTTTGGGTTTGGTCGACTATTCTTTTCTGGAGGGTTTTCAGCAGACGCTGGATGTCCATCTGTCAGAAATGCTTGGATTGTGTGTTCCTGTACAGCAGGGAGTTGGACTGGATGGTCTTTGGGGTCCTTTCCAACTTTTTATTCGACGATTCTATGACTTTCCATGTAGGTTGTCAGAGTCAAAGC
Organism: Anolis sagrei; assembly: GCF_037176765.1. NCBI lineage: Eukaryota > Metazoa > Chordata > Lepidosauria > Squamata > Anolidae > Anolis > Anolis sagrei. The sequence continues at coordinate 39,212,889 of NC_090028.1, forward strand.
TGAAGCTGGTTCTGAAACGTTGCATCTATCCTCTGCTTCCAAGCCCTCAGAAGGACATTGCCGAAAGCTTAGATATTATTGAGTAGCCCTGGCTTTTTATGCCCAGCTGTGCTGTATTAGGTCTTTAACACCTCATGACAAATATAAAGATGGCTGCATTATGAAGGCCTTTAGTGATTACGAAAAATGTGAGTTTCTCCGATGTGCCATTAAATTCAAGCCTGCTTCTTCTTCATCATCATCGTCGTCTTCTTTTCTAAACCCCGGGCAGCTCTTCCTGACTGAGCACAAAACAATTCACTTTAGTGGTGCCTGCTTCCCTTATGAATGTGCCGTTTGTTTCATGCATACTTATTTACTGTGAATAGTAAATTGCAGACAGCATTTTATTTGCTGAAACGCATGAAAATGTGGATGGACAAAACTGCTGATTAGCCGAAATTTGTGAAAGGCAAGTGTGTTGAAAGGAAGGATGATAGCAATAAAATCTGTGCATTTACATAATCATTGGTAACACAGATGTAGTATCTTCAAAATAGCAAGTAATAGACTTCCCATCTGTGTCTCTGTTGGGGAATTTTTTTTCCCAAAAACAAAAAATAAAATTACGTAAGATCTCCATCGCCTTGGTTTCTGGGAGCCTGATTTGTTACTTTTGACCCTCGTCATGGCGTGGCTCAAATTTTAGCATCTCATACACAAGTAACAGGAAAAGAGTGATTTCCTGAAGTAGTTTGGGCAATCAACACAGATTCACACCAAGCACAAGGCAGCTCAGTCTCCTGGATGGAAATGGGTAGCAATTTCCCATCAGCTCTCTCAGTCCAAGGCCAACCTTGTACGTCATTGGCAAGTCTCTGGGCACAACAAGCACCGACAGTTTTCAGCGCCACACACACACACACACCATGTCGTGAACCAGAAGCCTTAAAGGAGCCAAACACAAGTAAAAGTTCCAAACAAGATTTATTAATAAACAAAAATAGCTTAGAAACACTTGAATTCAGTGAGTCTAGCAATGAAGCAAAGTCTGTAGCAACTGCTAAGCAAAAAACGCAACTTGGAGAATAATCCGGATTATACAGAGATATAATCCGGGATAACAAAAACTTTAAGCAAACTGCTTCAAAAACACAGAGTTCATAAAACACAATGTAGCAAGGTGGGAGCAAGCAAAAACTAAGTCAGGAAACAGTCCAGAGTCAAAACATGTCCAAAAGTTAAAGTAGAAGTCCAAAACACAATGTCGTCATCCAAAAACAATCCAAAGTCAGCAGGAAGGTAGAAGTCAGCACTTACAGGATTCCAGTCAGTAGAAACATGGAAACACAACGATCTGCAGTCCCAGGACCCAAAGCGAGAGTAATGGCAGCAACAAAGTCCAAAGCCCGAATGCAACACTTTGCCTACTGCAAAGTTCCAATAGTTTGATACCTTACTTTTATCCTATAACTCCTCATCAGAGGTGGAGCTGGACTCTACCCTGTCTTCATCACTCTCAGGTGCTTTTCCTTCTACAGCTGCTCACCACAACCCGTCCCTCCAACTTCTCCAGCGTCTATCAAGACTTAGATCACCCCATGTATTTCCAGGTTGCCAGTGTCCCAAAAACCCTTCAAACTCCTCACTTGATGTGGGTTGGGTACATATGTCCCTGATCTCTTGTACGCGAGTCCAATCTAATACATCCTCCTCTCTGTCATCACTCCAAGTCCCATCACTCCCCGTGAACCCCATGAAGTCTTCCTCCTCAGTCGGAGCATTAAGTATTTCACAGATCCGCTTCCTTTCTCTCTCTTCATCTGACTCTTGATCCCAAGTAACTCGCTTTAAACCTCTACATTCCTCTCCCTCCTCCTCCATCTCAGAATCTGTGAACCCTTCGAATGACTCAGTATCTGTAGGTGTCATGAATATTTCCCTGAGCAGCCCTCTTTGCCCTTCTACTACTCGTTGTAGCTTGCTCAGCACACTCTACTACAACACACCAACTGTTCTTGTTTGAACAAGTGCCGTTTTCCTAGTAACCGTTTTCTGCCTATTGGGAAGCTCTGGGTTCTTATTTTAATTAATTAGTGCAATGAAATTTGAAGTGTGGAGTGCTCCTGGTCAGAGTTACAGCTATTATCGTCTCTCCATTCTAAAGTCCTTAACAGGGTAAAACAACGTCAATGTTAATAACTTATCTGTAAATCCTATAATATTAGTACCCAACAGAGCACAGCTGTGCTACCCTACTCCTTTCCTGCTTTTCGTTGCTGGATTTTTAAGCATTTTTTTAAAATCCTCATAGTTTCCAGTCTTTCTCAACTCTCTTCCCAGATGAATGGATAATAATAATAATAATAATAATAATAATAATAATAATAATTTATTTATACCCTGCTACCATCTCCCAAGGGACTCAGTGCGGCTTACATGAGGCCGAGCCCACAATACATCAATAATAAAGCAATAACAACAAATAATACAAACAATAAAATAAAACTCATAACAAAAAAGCAATAAACATTAACAATAACACAACAACAGTTAAAACCTATGGCTGGGCCAGATGTAATAATTAAAATTTAAAGATAATGCTGAGCTGGATGGATGGATGGATGGATAGATAGACTTCATTGTTACATATCTTCAAGTCATTACCAATTTATGGTAATACAAGGGTTGAATGAAAAGTAATGCCTCCACCTTCATTACTTGGGTTTGGATGGGAATATTTTAATAAATAAAACACAGAAATAATCCTTAGAATGTGCTCTTAAACTACCAGTATTCACTTTTCCACATAATCACCAGACAATTGGATATATTTCTCCCAATAATGAACAAGTTTTCTGAAGCCGTCACAGAAGAAGTCAACACTCTGTTTCCACAACCAGCGTCTCACCATTATCTCCATGTCTTCATCAGAAGCATAATGATGTCCCCGCAGATCTTTCATTATCGGGAACAGATGGAAGTCAGATGGTGCTAAATCTGGACTGTATGGAGGATGTCGTATGGTGGTGAGATCAAGTTTCAAGTCTGTGCGCTTTCATTTCAGGCATCAGCATCTTGGGTACCCATCGTGCACAGATCTTCCGACAGCCAAGCAAAGCAATAATGTGACCCACACGTACTTGTGAAATGCCAATTATGCTTGAAATTTCTCTCTGAGTGATACAACAATCATTCTGAATCAATTTGTCAACTTTTTGCTTGTGAAACTCGGTGGTTGCTGTCACAGGACGTCCAACTCTTTGTTTGTCACACAAGTCAGATGTTTTCACCTCAACATCTTTAAACTTACTTGCCCAACGATGCACAGTACTCACAGCAACACAATCACCACAGTACTCACATCAACACAATGTTGTTGTTCATTTGTTCAGTCGTTTCCGACTCTTTGTGACCTCATGGACCAGCCCATGCCAGAACTCCCTGTTGGCTGTCACCTCCCCCGGCTCCTTCAGAGTCAAGCCAGTCACTTCAAGGATGCCATCCATCCATCTTGCCCTTGGTCGGCCCCTCTTCCTTTTTCCTTCCATTTTCCCCAGCATCATTGTCTTCTCCAAGCTTTCCTGTCTTCTCATGATGTGGCCAAAGGATTTCATCTTGGCCTCTACTATTCTTCCCTCCAATGAGCAGTTGGGCTTTCTTTCCTGAAGTATGGACTGGTTGGATCTCCTCGGAGTCCATGTCACTTTCAGAACTTTCCTCTTTGCACCTAGAAATTCAAAGTCTGTCACAGCCTCCACGTTTTCTCCGTCTATTTCCCAGTTGTCAATCATTCTTGTTGCCATAATCTTGGGGTTTTTTTTATGTTTAGCTGCAACCCAGCTTTTGTGCTTTCTTCTTTCACCTTGATTAGAAGACTCCTCAGCTCCTCCTCGCTTTTGGCCATCAAAGTGGTGTCATCTGCATATCTAAGGTTGTTAATGTTTTGCCCTAGCCTTGCATTCATCCAGTCCTGCCCATTGCATGATGTGTTCTGCATACAAGTTGAATAGGTTGGGTGAGAGTACACAACCCTGCCGTACACCTTTCCCAATCTTGAAGCAGTCTGTTGTTCTATGGTCAGTTCTTACTGGGTCTAGCAGAGGAATAAAGCCGGTTCCTTGGTGTTCTTTGTAAAAACATAGAAAGTACATTTACTTACAATTACTAAATGCTTCACAGCAACTTGTGCTGGGAGTCTCTGAACACATACACTTCAAACATGGAGCAGATTGAGAGAAAACTGCAAATGAGACAATGGAGTCTGAACAATGTGACGGCGTGAGTAGTGCCACCTGTGTGTAGAACTTTAAAGTGCAAAGGTTTAAACTGTATAACATGCCCATACTTGCTTACTTTGTAAATGTATAGTTGGATTGATTGGTTATTTATAGCTGTCAGTCAATGTTGTTTGCACCAGTTATATTGCTTCCTCGGCCTAATTGCTTGGCTCCACCTCTTCCTGGAGGAGGGCAGAGCTTTTCCTTTTCCATTCTAGCATCAAACTTTCTATCAGATAGATGTGAGAAAGAGACTTGACTCTAAAGCCCTTAATTAAGTTACCTCTCATCACTAATTCTCAGGTTTTTACCCTTGGGACTCATACTTCATGTCCAGATCGCCCTGGACAATGTTGAGGAGACCCAAGCGCCTTCAAACCGGTCCTTTGGCATCAAAAGGAAGACTCTGTACCTTCAACATAGGCCATTGGACTGGGGGTTGTGTTTGTTCTGACCTTCACAGCCATTGAGAAAAGAAGGAACAGGAAAAGCTTCTCAGCTGCGAAATCTCCTTGGACCCAAGACAACCAGAGCCTGAAATGTATATTTCCTTTACCCCCTTTGAAACTTCCAGCTTATTGCCTTGAAGGCATAACTCTTTGTGAACAATACAACCTATCTTGCATTATCTACAGTGTTTTGGTCCTTGGAAGTTCCAGTTCTTTAAGGGAAGGCAAGAAGCAATCCCCTGGGGAAAAGATGTCACGTCTATGTCTCTTTTACCAAGAGTGATAGCCCCCAGGCGCAACGGCACAAATAAAGTTAGAGGGAATGGCCAGAATTCTTCAGCTTACACTGTCATCTCCTTGGTTTCTAAAAAGGAAATGCAAGGAAGATGCATCTGAATTCTGGTGCACATGCATGTGTACAGAAACAGAAGGGCAGCGCACCATTTTCAATCCATTCTCCCGCCCCATAACTAGGCTAAACAGACAGGAAACATTCCTGAATGTGTCTCAGCTGCAGCTGTTCCCTAATCAGCACTTTAAGGCATGAAGATGCTTCTTTAAAGCATCTGAATCTTTAAGCTATTCAATCAATAACAAGGAGAACCTTGAGCAGATGGGGAAGGGCTCAGGAAGTGAGTTATGGGGGTGGGGATCTAGAAGTGTGGGCTGTTAGATCATTCCATGAAGCATTATTAGTGGCATCAACATGTCTGGAAGTGCACAAAATACAAGAATGAAGGGAAATGTAAGCATGAGAAACAGGGCCTTTTGGGGAATGCACTCTCAAGTGAAAGGTGTACAGCCCCATTAGACAAGGCTTTCTAAATGGGCTTTCAGTGCTCTATATTTTGGGTTTCCTTCTATGGCAGTGATAGCATTGGCAAGGAAATATCTCCCTCTCTTTTGGGTTGAGCCATTCCTATTGCTTGGACTGTCCTGCTTCTCTTGTTGTTGTTGTTCATTCATTCACTCGCTTCCAACTCTTCATGACCTCATGGACCAGCCCATGCCACAGCTCCCTGTTGACCATCACCACCCCCAGCTCCTTCAAGGTCAAGCCAGTCACTTCAAGGATGCCATCCATCTTGCCCTTGGTCAGGTTGTCGTCTTTTTCCTTCTAGGGGAGTAAAATGAGTGCTTTCACCATAAAACAAAGGTCGACAATTGCCAGGTGGACAATTTCCTCCCTAGATCCCAACAATAAGCTCATAAACCTCTCTTTTCCTCTCCAATCTCTCTAGTCCAATGTGGGCTAGGCAAAACTACGGTGAGGTGGATCTGTAATTGGTTAAATGGACAAACCCAGAGGGTGATTCTCCCCAAGGCTTCCTCTTCATCTTGGAAAGAAGTGACAAGTGGAGTGCCATCTGCAGGGTTCTGTCCTGGGCCCGGTCCTGATCAGGATCTTTATTAATGACTTAGATGAAGGGTTAGAAGGCAGGATCATCAAGTTTGCAGACGACACCAAATTGGGAGGGAGAGCCAAGACTCCAGAGGACAGGAGCAGGATTCAAAACGATCTTGACAGATTAAAGAGATGATGGGCCAAAATTAACAAAATGAAGTCTAACAGGGAAAAATGCAAGACACTCCACTTAGGCAGAAAAAACAAAATGCAAAGATACAGAATGGGGGACAGAGCAGTACATGTGAAAAAGGTCTTGGAGTCCTCGTGGACAGCAAGTTAAACATGAGCCAACAATGTCATGTGATGGCAAAAAAAGCCAATGGGATTTTGGCTTGCATCAATGGGAGTCTAGTGTCTAGATCCAGGGTAGTAATGCTACCCCTCTATTCTGCTTTGGTTAGACCACACCTGGAATATTGTGTCCAATTCTGGGCACCACAATTAGCTGGAATGTGTCCAGAGGAGGGCAACTAAAATGATCAAGGGTCTGGAGAACAAGTCCTATGAGGAGTGGCTTAAAAAGCTGGTCATGTTTAGTCTGAAGAAGAGAAGGCTGAGAGGAGATATGATAGCCATGTATAAATATGTGAGAGGAAGCCACAGGGAGGAGGGAGCAAGCTTGTTTTTTGCTTCCTTGGAGACTAGGACACAGAACAATGGCTTCAAACTACAAGAGATGAGATTCCATCTGAACATGAGGAAGAACTTCCTGACTGTGAGAGCCGTTCAGCAGTGGAACTCTCTGCCCCGGAGTGTGGTGGAGGCTCCTTCCTTGGAAGCTTTTAAGCAGAGGCTGGATGGCCATCTGTCAGGGGTGATTTGAATGCAATATTCCTGCTTCTTGGCAGGGGGTTGGACTGGATGGCCCATGAGGTCTCTTCCAACTCTATGATTCTATTATTCTAAAATGGCAAAAGGAATGGCATTTCTTCCTGGTGCTCTAGACCAAAAGTCCTGAAATATCACTTCCATTTTACTCAAATGCTTCCTATGATGTGACACTTTGGCTGCCCAGACCTAAATTTCCTACTTGACAGATGCAACTGTCTTTCGGGCTGCAAAGGTCAACAACAAGCTACACAAATTGGTTGGGAGCTCACTCTGACCCAGGCTGGCTTTGAACTCATGACCTTTAGATCAGTAGTGATCTTAATGCAGCTGACTCCCAGCCAGCTGCACCACAATCCCGGTGCAATGGAACCATTGAATTTGTATCAGTGATCCCTATGCTCTGATGCTCTGGTTGTTGTGGACTATTGGCCAAAGTGGGAACTAACATCCAAAACACTTTGGGAATTGCTGACATGTGTGATTTATGTAAGTGTTGACTTTCTAGTCAGCAGATGATTCAATGGGGCTACTGTAGTGGAGACTAGTAATTGGATTTAGGGCTGAATTCTTGCTAGATCCTCAAACCGTGCGTATATTTTCCCCCGTTAACATCACTGCTTGTGACAGCAAGGACCTTGGAGATGAGTGTTCAGGAGTGCATGACTCTGCTAATGCATTGCGAAAATGAAGGGGAATGCTCTAAATAGAATACAGGTGTTTATCCAGAGAGGTGTCAAAGTTATTTAATGTTAGGTAACAAACTTCCCGGCGTAAATTGACAGTGGCATGGGGCAAAGGGGGCAGGATGCATCTTTCATTTAGAATCCAAACAGAACGAGGAGGCCCTTCATTTCACAGATGAAGCCATTTGGGCTTGGGAGTCAAAACATGTTCCTTGCCTCAGATACCTCTCCAAAAACAGCCGAGCGTGACTTTGGCTGCTTATAAATATCTGCCAGTTTCCAGGAGGACCACGAAGACGGTTTCATTAGAATATGGCAGGTTTGATTTCCTTTGGAACAAGTGTCAGAACAAACTTCAGCTGTAAACCTGAGCTGCGTAAATACATCCCACTACTCACCTAGCAACCTGTTTCTTGACATTATAGCTCCACAGTCGAAACTTGAGAGCTGGCAACTGGGCCTACAGTCAGGTTCATCTCTGAGCAAAGTCACCAGTGGTATCAAGTAGGGCTGGGCGGTTTCGTTCGTTAATTTCGTAATTTGTTATTGATTCGTATTTAAATTAGCTTACGATCCGATATTGAGCCATGCAGGAGCAACTAAAAATCGAAATGAATTTTTCAATTTATTTCATAATTGTTTCGTAATTGGTTCGAAATCGTTTCGAAATCGGGTTGTTGTTTGTTTTATCAGCGATAAAAAATAAATTATCACACCAACAGTCAACAACAGAGGGAGAGGGAAGCTTCAGAAGTTCCCCCTGTCCCATTTGGAGGGGTTTTTTTGCATATTGTGCAATTGCATCCGCCATTAACGAATCGATTCGTAATTGTTTCGTAATTGTTTCGTAATTTACGAAATTTTGTATATTTCGAACTTTTTTAAAGAAAAATTTCGGAATTCTTTTAAAAAACGAAACGCAAAAACCCCCTAAAAACCAATCGAGTTTAGAAACAAATTTTTCCGTGGTTACCCAGCCCTAGTATCAAGCAAGGAAACAATGCATTGAAGACCCTTGGAGAGTGGCAGGCTATACATCAAATGAAGGAGTGAATGACCAAAGGACCCAACAATGAATGATACAGAAGAATAATACTGGCCAAAGGGCCCCATTCATCATAATCACTTTTGGAAGCTGTGGTCCAAAACATCCCTGTTTGGGATGTAATTCTTCATTATATTTCTTCTCAAAGGAAACAACAGGTAACTTGAGCACTTTTCCTCCCAATCTGGTTTTGAAATAATTCCATAACATTCATATATAGTGTTTTGCACAAAGATCCAGCAAGATGTAGTGGTTTGGCTATCCATGGGTGTCTCTCAGCTTCACAGGGAGGCAAATCCCACTAAGAAAATCCCATTTTAGGGTTGCCATAAGTCAGAAATGACTTGAAGATTTGCTTAGAAAACAGCATTTTCTCCACGCAAAACCAAACTGGGGGAAAAAGCTATAAGTGAAGAGAGAGTGGGACAGAAGACAGTTCCACCTTGTCTCCTATGCTATGCTAATAATATAATGTAATATAATATAATATATTGTATATACATATAATATTTATAATATTATAATGTAATGCAATGTAATACTAATAATAATATGATATTATATATACTATATTACATGTAATATTACTAATAATGTTACAATATAATGGTATAGTACAATAGAATAATATAGATAAAGGTTTTTCCCTGCCATTAATTCCAGTCGTATCCAACTCTGGGGTGTGGTGCTCATCTCCATTTCTAAGATGAAGAGCTGGCATTGTCCGTAGACACCTCCAAGGTCATGTAGATGGCATGACTGCATGGAGCACCATTACCTTCCCACCGGAGTGGTACCTATTGATCTACTCACATTTGCATGTTTTCAAACTGCTAGGTTGGCAGAAGCTGGGGCTGGCAGCAGAAGCTCACGCCACTCCCTGGATTCAAACCTGCGACCTTTCAGTCAACAAGCTCAGCAGCTCAGCGCTTTAACCCACTGTGCCACCGGGAGCTCGGGTAATATATAATACTGATATTGTACTATGCTAATAATATAATATATTGTATTTATATATATCTTTCAAGCCACTCTGAGTCCCCTTCAGGGTGAAAATGACAGCATATAAATGTCGCAAATAAAATTAATAAATTATATAAAAACACACACACACACACATACACGGGAGCCCACAGTGGCACAGTGGGTTAAACTGCTGAGTGTTGAACTTGTGGCTACATGACCTTGGAGGTGTCTACGGACACCGGCTCTTCAGCTTAGAATAATAACAACAATAACAATAATAATAATAATAGTAAAACTTTATTTATATGCTGCTCTATCTCCCCGAGGGGACTCAGAGCGGTTCCCAAGTAAAAATCACAAAACATACAAAGTAAAAACAACACAACCATAAGACAAACAAAACAAAACATGCATAAAATTGTCGCTATAACACACATATATTAAAAGTAATCCTGCCTGTTCAAGGCAATTTTTTAAAAAATTAAAAGGCCAGGCCAAGATTTGTGCAAGACCAAAAAATTCTAGGGGGCCCGGGAATTAAATGCAATGCTATGTCAGGCAACAATAATATTAGGTATGGGTCTGTGGCTGTTCATTCCGGGGCCGATTAGAGGAAAGGATCTGGGTAATTGGTAGGAAGAATAAGGCCGTATTCGACAATGTGTAGGGCTGAGTTAGAACTGGCCATTTTCAAAGGCTTGTTGAAACCACCAGGTCTTCAAGCTCTTACAAAAGGAGGGGGGATGGGGCCTGTGTTATTTCCCTTGGAAGGGTGTTCCAGAGGCGGGGGGCCACCACCGAGAAGGCCCTCTCTCTTGTCCCCACCAACCGTGCTTGAGACGGTAGTGGGACCGAGAGGGGGGCCTCTCCGGAAGATCTTAGAGCTCGTGCCGGTTCATAGAAGGAGATGCGATCGTGGAGATAGATGGGGCCCGAACCTTTTAGGGCTTTATAGGTCATGACCTGCACCTTGAATTTGGCTTGGCAACTTATCGTCAGCTGATGAAGCTGTTTTAATAGGGGTGTTATATGCTCCCTATAGTTTGCTCCAGTAAGAGCCTGGCTGCCGACCATTGTACCAGTTCAAACTTCTGGGCTGTCTTCAAGGGCAGCCCCACATAGAGCACATTGCAATAGTCCAGTTTGGATGTAACCAAGGCGTGGATCACCCTGGCCAAGTCAGACTTCACAAGGTATGGTCATAGCTGGCGCACAAGTGGAGATGAGCACCACACCCCAGAATCAGACACGACTGGCGTAGAAATGGAGATGAGAATCACACCCCAGAGTTGGACATGACTGGACTTAATGTATATATATATATACATGAGAAAAAGAGAAAAGACAAGAAACCAGGAAGATAACGGCACTCCATGCAGTCTTACTGGCCACATGACCTTGGAGGAGTCTATGGACAACACTGGCTCTTCAGCTTAGAAATGGAGATGTGCACCAACTCCCAGAGTCAGACACGACTGGACTTAATGTCAGGGGAAAACCTTTGTCTTTACTTTTACCTTCAGATCCAAAGGGTCGATGCATATTATCTGGGATGGAAACGTTTACTTCTTGGGGTCCTTCCACATAGCCCTATATCCCATAATATCAAGGCAGAAAACCCCACATTATCTGAGTGTGAACTCAGATAACCTAGTTCAAAGCAGATTTTGTGGGATTTTCTACCAATATTCTGGAATATAGGGCTGTGTGGAAGGGCCCTTAGAGGCCAACAAGCTTGGCAGGGATGAAAAAGGTGGGAAAAACATGTTGGAAAGTTTTGCAAAGCCCTTGATGTATTAACTCTCATGGATACAGACTGGTTCTATCCATCACCTGGTGTTTTAGGATTGGAATACTATTATTGCTGGAAAAGGAGATTATATATGTGTGAGACAGAGAGAGTATGTGTGTGTGATTTCAAACATTATAATTTCAGGTGATTCCAATTGCATCGCCAAGAGATTGCAGTTGTTCTTCAGATCTTGAACTTAGGGTCGCGCATCCATTTTTGAAAGAGCAACCCTTCTCTTCTGTAACCTATCAATCTGCGCTGTCTCAAGATGAAGTTTTCCATATGGCTTCTTGCTACCTGCAGTATGACTCAGTCAAGATTATTTTTTTAAAAACAAAAATGAAAATAAAAAGAAAGGAAGCTATTAAGAGAAAGCACGGTTTTTCTAAATGTGTTCATTGGTGATATGCAAATTTATGAAGATAAAATGTGCATGGCACGGAAACGAAGGACCCTGCATTACAGAATCCTAGCTTCAGAAAGCCTACCTATATGACATCTTTGGTTTGCTAATGAGTTTCCTGTATTGTTCTTCTGTTTTGGCAAAGTGGTGTGTGTCCTGCCCTTGTGAAAAAGGTACATGGAAGGGGAAACACAGAAAGGAATTCTAGTTGGGAGCTACTTAGGCGATCTCTCCTAGCCCGAGGATGTTGGTCCTCCAAGTCTAGTGTCATGGCGGTGAGTTCATAGGTGGCTGTGGAGTCCTACATGTTCTCCCGCAGTGAGGGCATCACTTTCCAGATGGAAGGTGGTCCCGGTCAGGGTTGGCTTGACGTGCCTTCCTCTTGGCATCTCTCTCTCCTTCACCCTGCATTTGTGTCTCTGTGAATTCTGCAGCACTGCTGGTCACAGTTCACCTCCAGATAGAGCACTCACGGGCCAGGGCTTCCCAGTTCTCAGTTCTCAGTGCTCTTACCTACAAGAAGCATTGCCTGAACATCAAGCAAAAAGTGGGTGCTAGAAACAATATCATACGAAAGCTGACTGGCACAACTTGGGGATCACAACCGGATACAGTGAAGACATCCGCCCTTGCGCTGTGCTACTCTGCTGCTGAGTATGCATGCCCAGTGTGGAACACATCTAACCACACTAAAACAGTGGATGTGGCTCTTAATGAGACATGCCGCATTATCACGGGGTGTCTGCGCCCTACACCACTGGAGAAATTACACTGTCTAGCCGGTATCGCACCACCTGACATCCGCCGGGAAGTGGCAGCCAATAGTGAAAGGACCAAGGCAGAGACATCCCCAGCTCATTCCCTGTTTGGGTATCAGCCAGCACGTCAACAACTTAAATCCAGACATAGTTTTCTAAGATCTACAGAGACACTCGCTGGAACACCTCAGCAAGCGAGAGTCCAAAAGTGGCAGGCTCAAACTCAGAACCTCAACCAATGGCTGATACCAAATGAGAGACCTCCCCCTGGGCACAGAGAGGCCTGGGCGACTTGGAAGGCGCTGAACAGACTGCGCTCTGGCACCACGAGATGCAGAGCCAACCTCAAGGAATGGGGCTACAAAGTGGAATCCACGACATGCGAGTGTGGAGAGGAGCAAACCACTGACCACCTGCTGCAATGCAACCTGAGTTCTGCCACATGCACAAGGGAGGACCTTCTTGCGACAACACCAGAAGCACTCCAAGTGGCCAGAGACTGGTCAAAGGACATTTAATCAACTACCAAACTCACACATTTTGTATTTTCTCTGTTTGTTTGCTTTGTTCTGTTAGAAATGTAATATAACTGACTGGCTGCCCTGACACAAGAAATAAATAGTGTCTATGCCAGAGTTTTTAAGGTTGGCTTTGAGCCCATCTTTCATTCTCTTTTCCTGTCCATCAACCTTACATTCAACACCACGGAGAGCTCCTTGAAAGTCTGAACTAAAACATAGAGAAGATTCACCAGCCTGGAAGAATGGAATCATAGTCGAAACAGACCACAAGGGACATCCAGTCCAACTCCCTGCCATACAGGCACACACCATCAAAGCATCCTTGGCAGATGGCCATCCAGCTTCTGTTTAAAAACCTCTAGAGAAAGAGATTAATAGACTCCACCACACCCTGAAGGTGCATATTTCTCTTCTCATCAGGATGTGTTTCATAATATTCAGGGTGACCTCACAACCTCTGCCATAGATGCAGGCAAAATATCAGGAGAGAATGCTTCTAGAACATGGCCATATAGCCCGAAAAACTGACAACAATCCAGTTTTTCCAGTTCAACTTTTCCAGAAATCATATAACACAGGTGAGTTACAGTACTTGATAGCTGGCTTGTGCACATTTGGCCGATTCCCTTTGGCTAATCCAACTGTTCTGGCTTGCCATAACGTCAAGGGCTCAGCCTTCATGGTTTTTTGTTTTTTTTTTTTGCCCCAACAGGATAGTAGCTGTTGAATATCGCCTGCTTTCGGTTACAAGTGGAGTGTGGGAGGAAGGCAGCTGCTAGAAGGGCAAGAGAGAACTTTTTAAAGGAAGCCCAGGGTAGGATAGCTCCAGGTCATTGCTCTTCCTTACCTGGAAGTGGGAAGCCTCCTTAAAAGGCCTTGGAAAAAGTGTGTAGCATGGTACAGGCCTGGGAGAGAAAGTGTGCATACCTCCCTGCAGTGCCTCTCCTCTAGAGTAGGAACAGCATTATGAAGCCTCCTTAAAATTCCTTGGAAACAGTGTGTGGTGTAATGTAGGCCTGGAAGAGAAATGCTTTTAATCCAGGTCTTAATGATGGTGTTGCACTCCAGAACAGGAATAGACTCATAGAATCAAAGAGTTGGAAGAGACCTCATGGGCCATCAAGTCCAACCTCAGTCTGCCAAGAAGCAGGAATATTGCATTCAAATCACCCCCAACAGATGGCCATCTAGCCTCTGTTTAAAAGCTTTCAAAGAAGGAGCCTCATGGGCCATCAAGTCCAACCCCAGTCTGCCAAGAAGCAGGAATATTGCATTCAAATCACCCCCAACAGATGGCCATCTAGCCTCTGTTTAAAAGCTTTCAAAGAAGGAGCCACCACCACACTCCAGGGCAGAGAGTTCCACTGCTGAATGGCTCTCACAGTCAGGAAGTTCTTCCTCATGTTCAGGTGGAATCTCCTCATAGTTTGAAGCCATTGTTCCGCGTCCTAGTCTCCAAGGAAGCAGAAAACAAGCTTGCTCCCTCCTCCCTGTGACTTCCTCTCACATATTTATACATGGCTATCATATCTCCTCTCAGCCTTCTCTTCTTCAGGCTAAACATGTCCAGCTGACTAATCCTCTGACTTCAAAATACCACACGTTGAGATGGAAAACAATCCTTTTTTATTGAAGGTAAGTAAAAGCAGCAAAGTAGAGAAAGCACTTTAAGGGAATAGATAAATCCAATTAGGTAAGAAGATCAGCAGGAACAAATTAGTCCAAGGTATGGTTCAGCAAAGTTCAAAAACAAAGTCCAGACTTCTCTAATAAAATCCAAAGAAACAGGGAAACGTTGATCCAAGGCATGAGTATAATAATCACCAGAGACAAAGAGTCAAACCATACAGCAAGAAATTCTTAAACAAGGAATTTTCCAAGCAAGGTTTCCATGGGACAAGAACAAGAACTTAGCAGGGATCTGAAATGATGCTTCACCTGACTATTTTTTCCCATGCATGGAACTTTATATCCTCACATTAAGCCATTCCAAGCATTCAGACATTGGTTTCGTTTTCCCTGAATGCCTCTCATCCTTATCTGTTGAAGCCTGGCAGAACACCGAAGGCCTTGGTCGAGCTGTCTGTTTTGGCTAATTTCCACCTGTCCGTCTAGACGCTCATTAGTCCCTGCAGGTGCCAAGTTGTTTTCAAGCCCCAAATCCTGGGAACTCTCTGGGAACTATTCAGGGAGTAAGCCATCATCTCTAGGAATATTCTCATGGGAAACTACACTTTGAACAGATGTCTCTCTGTCATTCTCTGCATCAGTATCATTGACCAAACCATTGACATCTTGAACTTCATTGCCATCCTTCCCCACATCCAAAGCACCTTGATCTTGAAACACAATCACAGGCTGAACTCCAACTGAAGGATACAAGGACAAATAATGCCTAAAATGGGTTATTGTAGGTTTTTTTCGGGCTATATGCCCATGTTCTAGAGGCATTCTCTCCTGATGTTTTGCCTGCATCTGTGGCAAGCATCCTCAGAGGTAGTGAGGTGGTCTAAAATGATGAAAAGGGGATTCTGGGAAATCCCTTCCCCCATAATGGGCCAGATAGAAAATGAATCTTTATTTATTTATTTATTTATTTATTTATTTTATTTTATTTGCTTTATTTCTATACCGCGTTTTTCACCCTAATTAGGCGACTCAATGAGGTTTACACAATGCAGGTTATCACAACAATAAACAGTTAAAAACACATCATACACAACAACAAAATCAACAATTATTATCAATTCATGACGCCTCGATAACAGAGCAAAATCCATTCTCATAATCCTTGTGCCATTCCTATGTTCAATTTTACCATCTTCCTGTGTTCAGTTGCACTGTTTAGCCGAATGCTTGCTCGTAGAGCCAAGTCTTAACCTTCTTCCGAAACGCCAGCAGTGAAGGAGCCTGTCTGATGTCTATAGGTAGGGCATTCCATAGCCGAGGGGCCACCACCGAGAAGGCCCTGTCCCTCGTCCCCGCCAACCATGCCTGTGACGCAGGCGGGACCGAGAGCAGGGCCTCCCCGGACGATCTTAATGTCCGCGTCGGTTCATAGGTGGAGATGCGTTCGGAGAGGTAAGTGGGGCCAGAACCGTTTAGGGCTTTGTAGGCTAACGCCAGCACCTTGAATTGTGCCCGGTAGCAGATTGGCAGCCAGTGGAGCTGGCTCAACAGAGGAGTCCACTTCCCAGACTGAAAACGGATCTCTGTCCTCCCGAATTTGGGAAGTTCCTGGAAAAATGGATTGGAGCCCCCACCAAAATCTGAGACACTGGAACAGATTGTGGTTTACCCGGATTTCACAAGCCTACTAGTATTCTTGATTCCTACACTTTGCAATCATAGCTGCATTTCCTGGGCTAACCCATTCCCTGCTTTGGCAAACTCAACATTTAATTTTTGTCCTTCCTTAATTGCTCGACTTGCAATTAAACAATTTGATTAGTGTTCAGAGAATATTCCATCAGAAAGAGAGAGGGGGGGGATATGATTTCAGTACACTAATACAGATGACTATCACCAATGGGAAAATGTTGCCAACATAAGAGTTATTATTTTGTGAAAGAGGCCAAATATATGCACAAAATCCCACTCTCCAGGCAGAGGACAGCTTAAATGATTTCCCTCTTAATTATTTTTGGTCTTAATTCTCACCGTTGGCTCTGAATTGAACCCTATCAACATTCTCAATGATTTGTTTGAATCATGTTCTTTTTCAGCGCATGCCAAGCCATAAATTCTGCCTGCGTATCTAGACGGCTGAGAGTTATGGATAAGAACCATAACAAAGGCTAATCTACCTTCCAGCAGCTATGGTTTCAAAGGCACATGTAGCGCGCATTCACAAGGCCTACCAATCATTCATATTTGTGTTTGGTTGTTTGCACTCCAGGCCTGGTCTGCAAAGCCATCATGAGTTTCTTTAGTACACATTCCTCAAGTATGGATTATTCCTTTCCTTTGAGGAGTTCCGGACAGTATATACGAGTACCTTCCATTTCGTAGATGAGAAACAAGAGAGATGTGGCTGCCTTACAAGAGAGTGCGACTCAGGAAGAATGTGGCCAGGCGAAAAGGAGTCCAAAATTATTGATGAGGAAGCAAACATAAAACGACTATTTTAAGCTAAGAGTATATGGATTTTAGGTATTGAGTTTTGAAAGGACAAAACATTACCGCCTCCTTCCTGCTGAGTGAAATGAATACAAACTGTTTTTTCCACTTTCAACTCTGTTTTCAGCAATTAAAGTAAGCTCAGGACACAGGGGGAAGGTGCAAGGAGAAAGTGGGCCATTTTGCAAGAGGTTGAGAATGGCAAACTGGATTAACTGGGATTGTCCCTATCAAAACAAAACAGTGGGATTTATTTTTTTTTGTCGTGTCAGGAGTGACTCGAGAAACTGCAAATCGCTTCTGGTGTGAGAGAATTGGCTGTCTGCAAGGACATTGCCCAGGAGATGCCTGGATGTTTTGATGTTTTTTCCTATCCTTGTGGGAGGCTTCTCTCATGTCCCCGCATGAGGAGCTGGAGCTGATAGAGGGAGCTCATCCGCGCTCTCCCCAGATTCGAACCTGCGACCTGTCAGTCTTCGGTTCTGCCGCCACAGGGATTTCACCCACTGCGCTACCAGGGGCTCCAACAGTGGGATGATTTTATGTGTGTGTGTGTGTGTGTGTGTGTGTGTGTATATATATATATATATGCTGTACCCACCACACGTTGCTGTGGCCAACCTTCCTCTTTCTCTCCTTCTTTCTTTCTCTCTTTCCTTCCCTCCCTCTTTCTTTCTTTCCTTCCCTTTTTCCTTCTTTCTCTCCTTCCTTCTCTTCCTGTTCCCTTCCTTCCCTCCTTTTCTTTCCCTTCCTCTTTCTCCCCTTCCTTCCTTCTCTACCTATTCTTGGACTGCAACTCCCAGCCGTCCTCCTGATCCATCTACCTACCTACCTATTTATCTCCATCTAATCCAGTGGTTCTCAATCTGGGGTCCCCAGATATTTTGGCCTACAACTCCCAGAAGTCCCATTCAGTTTACCAGCTGTTAGGATTTCTGGGATTTCTGGGAGCTGAAGGCCAAAAACATCTGGGGACCCCAGGTTGAGAACCACTGATCTAATTTATCTATCCAGAGGATTGCTGGGAGTTGCAGTCCAGGAATAGGAACTGGAAATATGCAGGATGCTCTCAAAGAAATCCAAGGAGAAGAAAGCTTTCATTTTGGAAGCAGTGCATTTGGATCCTCCTCCTCTCCTAAAGGGCCTGGTCTAGGGGATGCTGGGAGCTGTAATCCAAAAGAGAGTGTGGATATGCTATTGTGTGCTTTCTTTGCCAGGGGAGTCATTTTTGTGCATGTGCTGTATCATCTTTTTGCTTTTTTGGCTTTTTAAGTCCATTCCACTGTGTTTTTCCATGTTCTATGAGTGGTGGTCACTCGTTGGCCTGAAAGGTGTCTTGTGTCCAAATTTGATGTCAATTCGTCCAGCGGTTTTTTAGTTCCGTTAATCCCCCAAATGAAGATTACATTTTTATTTTTATACTAGCGGTCCCCTGCCACGCGTTGCTGTGGCCCAGTCTGGTAATCTGGAAAATAAAGTAATGAAAAAGTGCTGGTTTCTAATATATGTAATTTCTTGATGCTTGTGGGTAAACAGCACTTCTTGCTGTTTCTTTGTCAGTATTAATGTGGAAAGTGTCTGGTTTGCCTACTCTGGAACATGCAACAAATGATTGTCCTTCTTTAGGGGTCCCTTTCAAATATATGATACTATATCTCTCTGTGTGTGAATCATATATCTATATCTATATCTATGGCTTGATGGCTCTTTGTCAGGAAGGCTTTGATTATGTTCTCTTGCCCTGGTGAAGGGAGTTGGACTAGGATGGTGGCCTTAAGTATGGGGGTTCTGTGTGGGAAGTTTGCCCCAGTTCTGTCATTGGTGGGGTTCAGAATGCTCTTTGATTGTAGGTGAACTATAAATCCCAGTAATTACAACTCCCAAATGTCAAGGTCTATTTCCTCCAAATTCCATCTATGTTCATATTTGGGCATATGGAATATTTGTGCCAAGTTTGGTCCAGATCCATCATTGTTTGAATCCACAGTGCTCTCTGGATGTAGGTGAACTTCAACTTCCAAACTCAAGGTAAATGCCCACCAAACCCTTCTAGTGTTTTCTGTTGGTCATGGGAGTCAAATTTCTGTTGGTCATTGGGGTATCAATTTGAATGTACCGTATTTACTCAAATCTAAATCTTATGCTAACCTTTTTTGGGCTAAATTACCTTGCCAAAATTAGGGTACAAAATTAGGTTTATGTAATATGGTAATCTTAGTGCTTGAGCCAAAGCAAAAGGGAAAGATGTCTTGGGAGCACCTAGAGCTTCTGTTTGAGGGACAAAATCTCTAATTTAGTCATTATAGCACAAAGCTTTGCAATCCTGGGATTTGTAGATTTTTCTACTATCCAATTTTCGGGAGACTCCCAAAAACAGATCTGGGTACCCAACGAAATTCGGATACGAAAAACGGATCACCCTCCAGCTGAATTGCACAAGTCTTATAAGCAGATCAATTGACCAACTGACCCAAGCTGAGTTTCGTGGCTCTTTGGGTCTCCTCAGGTAACAGGGAAGGCCAACACAGCAGTCTCCAAGTGTTTTGGATCACAATTTTTAGTATCCCCATTCAGTATAGCAAATGTATATAAATTATGCAATCATGATGATGCATTGTCGAATTGTCGTGTTAGTTTTCTAAGAGCTCTTCTAGAACCTGCAGCGATACCTCATTTCCCCACCTTTGAGAAAATGTCATTCAAAAGTCATTCATAGGAGAGTGACCCATCTATCCAGTCATTACTTTTATTCCTGTCGCAGCCTTCGGCACTTACCCAATGTTACTGCCTTTTCAGTTAATTTCATCTGCACAATTATATTTCTGAAGCATCAGCATAGTTTGATTTGATTTCCTGCGTAAACCCCTGTCTTCCCCCTTTGCGCTAATGAACACTGTGCTCTTAAGAGGATTTCACCCAGGCAGCTGTACCTAAATGTCTTCCAGCAGGATTTACAATTTTCTAGGGCTGTATTTGGAGTATTGCATACTTGATTGAAACATGACCAAACGGAAGATGGATGAAAGCAGACGGGAATAATGTTGTATATTTTGGAGTACCAGAGTAAATGTTTGCTTTTAATATAGGGTAAAAATTAGCAATGAAAGAAAGGCTCTAAGAGAGCCCTCAAACTTTGGTTGCAAAGAACACAATTCAGTTGTGTTCTTTGCAACCAAACTCTGGAAAGAAAAATCAGAATATGTCTCCCAGAATCCCCCAGCTAGTATGGCTGATGTCTCATAACCACAATGCTCTTCAGTGCAACAACCTGCCTGGGATATGAAGCCTCTGTTCCTGCAAATATCATTGTATTACAGTTGTTAGCTTGATAGAATAGTGAAGAGTAGAGACATCACACTGGCAATGAAGATCCACATAGTAAAAGCCATGGTATTCCTCGTAGTAACCTACGGATGTGAGAGGTGGATCATAAGGAAGGCTGAGCGAAGGAAGAGAGATGCTTTTGAGCTGTGGTGTTGGAGGAAAGTTCTGAGAGTGCCTTGGACTGCAAGAAGATCCAACCAATCCATCCTCCAGGAAATAAAGCCCAACTGCTCATTGGAGGGAAGGAGACTAGAGGCCAAGATGATCATTTTAGTCGCCCTCCTCTGGACACATTCCAGCTTGTCAATATCTCTCTTCAGTTGTGGTGCCCAGAATTGGACACAATAGTTCAGGTGTTTGCACTATCAATATTTGCACTATCGCTATTTGCAATATTTGCACTATCGTTTGCAATATTTGCACTATCGCTATTTTACAGCACCTTTTCTATTGTCTTTTGGGAAATGCTTGTTTTTCCTTTTGTGTATGCTTTTTTTGTAAATAAACTACTATAGTTAGCTAGCTACTACTGGAGTCTGTTTGATGCTGGGTGAAAAAGTGTTCCTGAGCTAATGTGCAACAATTAATAATTTGTTAATATTGTGGAATATTTTTTGATAGGCTGCTTCCCAACCTTAAACAATTGGATCACCTTAAGGTGGACCAAAAAAGGGAAATGCGAAAGACTGCTCAAACTTCCGTACAGTGGC